>NW_028258308.1:7878787-8181818 GCF_053883595.1 Heterocephalus glaber | reverse complement strand
AATATGTAAGTGTTTGATCCATGTTCCACTGAGTTTTGTGCAGGATGAGAAATAGAGGTCTGGTTTCAATCTTCAACATGTGAAGATGTCTACTTTTCTTCTACTTTTCCTGACACTTTTTGTCGAAGAGGGTGTCTTTTCTTCACTGTGTGTTTTTGACCCTTTGTTGGGAATCAGTTGACTGCAGAAGCATAGGTCTGGGTCCTCCATTCAATTCCACTGGTCTGTATGTTTTTGTGCCAATAGCACACTATTTCTTTTACTATGGCTCTGCAGTATATATTTTTATTATTACATGTTCATAGCACATAATGACCACATTTATTGTGCAGAGTTGGTATGTGTACATGACACATCTTAATTCTTTGTACACCCCCTTCCCTCCCCTCCTCACCCTTCCCTCTTTCTCTTGGTCCCCTTCCCAATTGCAAGAGATCTATCTCCTTGTTTCCAATTGTTTATCTTTTATTTTTCCTTTTAATGTATTCATACTTTGGGCTTTTCATATAAGAAATTATATGAGTTTTTTAGAAATTATATGATTTTTAAGATTCTGTGTCTGATGTGTTTCACTTAACATTGTGGATTCAAGTTACAGCCATTTTCCTATAAATGATTAAAATTTATCCTTCTTTATGGCAAAGTAGAACTGCATTGTGTATAAACACTACATTTTCTTTATCCATTCTTTTGTTAATTTACACATAAGCCACTTCCAAGATTTAGCTATTATGAGCTGTGCTACTATAAACATGAGTATGCACATAACACTGTAATATGATGATTTTAATTCTTTTTTTCATAAGTTTACGGGTACATTTTAGGTATACAATACAGTTACATTCATCATTGGAAACTTGTACCTTTACATGATGCATCTTGGTTCTTATTTTTTCCCCATTCCCCTGCCCTCCCTTCAACCCTTCCACCCCTCCCTATTTACAAAGACTTTGTTTCCATTTTTTCCTTTTCTCATATTTTTTCCTTTCCCTTCTTTCCTTCCCCTACCCCTCCCACTTCCTCTTCCCCTTTAGACATTTTCTTCCTATTTCACATTATCAATTAAACATTTTGATCATTACTTACACTTTTAGTTTCTCACACTAGAGAAACTATTCAGTATTTACACATATATGTCTTTTGAGAAGATACTTAGCAGAGGAAGAGCTTGGTCAAACTGAATTTCTACTTTTAGGTTTCTGAAGAATCTCCATACTGATTTTCATAGTGGTTGTACTAGTTTATATTTCCCCGCAGCTTCCCCAGCATTTGTTATTATTTGATTTCTTGATGATAGCCACTCTTGCTGAAGTAAGATGGAATCTCAGTGTTGTTTTCATTTTCATTTCTCTAAAGGCAAAAGATGTTGAACATTTTCTTCACATATTTGTTGGCTATTTGAACTTCTTCATCTGAAAAGTGTCTGTTCATTTCAGTTGCCCATTCTTTTTATTGTTTCTTTTATTTTGGGGAAATATAATTTCTTTAAGCTCTTTACAATTAAGCCCCTGGCTTACAAATATTCACGTTGTGAACTTTCACAGATACCAACAGACCTCATATTAGGAACATTTATAGATGTGTTCAAACCACAGAAGTAGCTCACAAGTCTGCCACACATTGTCACAGGTGTGCTTCTATGTCCTTACTGTACAGTGCCATAATATACCACAGTACTGTGCTCAATCAGAGCCCAGGAGGTCTGGAAGCAGGAGGAAAGCAGTGGTGATGTGGGGGGGACTACTAGGAAGCTTGAAGCGATATACATTGTATATTTCTGTCAAAGGTGTATAAGACTCACTTTGTTGGACTTTCATAGGAATCCAACTTATGAACATTCTCCCAGAAGGGAACTCGTTTGTAAGTAGAGGACTTACTGTATATATTCTAGTCATTAATTCTCTCTCCAAGGTGTAGCTATCAATTATTTTCTTTTTCTATAGGTTGTCTCTTCACTCTGTTGGTATGCAGATGGGTGGAACTGTATTTAGATACGGCACTTGATCTTAGCCAAAACGCCGAGAAGCGATATAGAAGTGTCTTTAGAGATTGAGGGAGTCTGTAAGATTGTCAGTACTTGTTAACATGTTTGTATTTTGTATGGGTCCTTTAAACCTAATTTTCTTAAGGCTTTCTCTGACATGCCCTTGTGCATGTGTAATTTACAGCACTGGTTAATTTTTATTGCACTTATTGAGGCCTCTGTTATATCTATGCTGTTGGACAGGTGAAAAGGAAGAGGCGGGAGACATGGAGATGAGATAATGAGGAAAAGAAGGGAACAATAATAAGGAGGGAAGAGAGTCAAAAACAAAAAATAAACACTAACAGAGGGATCAGGTCAAGAGGAAATCCTTAAAACTTAAAGTATAATAACCACCTAATACCAATAAAGAAGCAGTAACCAAAAGAAAAAATAGAAAAAGGAAAAAGAAAGATGACCTTAATCTAATAAAGTAGCAAGATACAATATGTACAACTGGCAAAATAACAATAGAAATAAGAATAAAAACCTTCACTCGGTTCTTGTAGCACTGACCCAGAGCTTCCATACAGATTCCTCTACGAAAACATCACTGTCTGATTTTGAGCAGCTGATCAGTTTCCTCTGTAGCCAGTCACCGGCCTGCTCAAAGCCTTCAGAGTCATTACTCCCTCTAAATTTGTGTTCTAATTGCAAGCTGTGCTCCGCCTGTGATACCCTGCAGACCTTCATGCACCTGGTCACCTACACTGATTGAGGTGTTAAATATCTCAAATGTCTCTGTGTCTTTCCTCACTGACTTCCCTTGTGTAATATATGGCCAAGAAGCCACCCACCCAGGCACCATTCACGGTCTCTCTGTCCACAAACGTCTCTGTCTCAGCCCTGCCTGCAGAACCTCATGCCACTCCCAGGCTCAGCTGAGAGCCCCTCTTTGGCAGTGTGGGGCAGTGAGCAGGACGGCCTCCCATCTCTGGCCTCTCCAGCTCTTGGAGAAATAGTAAGAAAGCTCTCTTCTGGCTCTGCCAAGTCCCTCTCTGTCCTGGGCACCAGTGACTGCTCTCACAGACCACCTGTAGTGGGTTCTGAAATCAGGGATTGTGATGCCTCCCGCATTGCTCTTTTGGCTCAGGACTGTGTTGGCTATTCTGGGTCTTTCTTGCTTCTATATGAATTTTAGGATTGTTATCTTTAGTTCTGAGAAGAATTTTATTGGTATTTTGATGGGGATTACATTGAATCTATAGATCACTTTTGGTGATATGGCCATTTTAATAATATTAATTCTCCCAATCTCAGAACATGAGATGTCCTTCCATCTTTCAATATCTTTTTTTTTTTTAGTATTAGATATTGAACCTAGGGCTTTCACACTGAACTATATCCCCATCCCTTTGTTTTTTATTTTGAGACTATTTTCCACTAAGCTGCATAAACTGGGTTTAAATTTATAATCCTCCTGCTTCAGGCTCCCAGAGTACTGAGATTACAAGCATGTGCCAGCACACATGGGTTTTTAGTATCTTCAGTTTCTTTCTTCAGTGTTTTATAATTTTCACTGTAGAGGTCTTTTCACCTCCTTGGGTTAATTTCTGGTTACTTTTTTTAAAGGCTACCATAAAATGGGTTTGCTTTATTTCGTTTTTAGCACATTCATTATTGGTGTATAAAAAAATGACTGATTTTTGTATGTTAATTTTATATACTGCTACTTTGCTGGATTTTTCATTTGTAAGAGTCCTCTAGTGGATGTTTTAGGATTTTCTAAATAAAGGATAGTATCATTGTAAACAGGGATAATTTGACTTCTTCCTTTCCTACTTGTATACTTTTTATTATTTCTTCTGCCAGATGCTGCGCCTAAACTTTCTAGTACTACACCAAGTAACAGTTGTAAAAGTGAAAAACTTTGTGTTTTCCTGATTCTTAAAGAAATGTTTTCAGTCTTTTCCATTCAGTAAGATGTTAGTTATGGGCTTGTCATACACAGCTTTTATTATGTTGAGGTATGATCATTCCACACCTAATTTATTAGGATTTTTATCACAAAGTGATGTTGAATTTTATCCAAGGCTTTTTATATGATCTTTTTAATGTGCTTTTGAATTCATTTTGCAAGTATTTTGTTGAGGACTGTTGAATCTATGCTCTTCAACAATATTGGTCTATACATAGTTTTCTTTAATTAGGTTTTTAAAAGTAAGCCTCATAGAATGCGTTTGGAAAGGTTCCTCCCTTTCCATTTCATGGGAAACTCTGAGGAACATTGCTGTTGGTTCCTTTCAAAGTCTGGTAAAATTTAATAATGAATCCATCCAGATCCTCTTTTTCTTTGTTAGAAAACTTTTTACTACTGTTTCAATCATATTTCTTTGTTACTGATTTATTTAGGTTTTTTATAACTTCTTGGTTCAGTCTTAGTAGGCAATATGTGTTCATCAATTTATCCATTTCTTCTAGATTTTCCAATTTATTTGTTAATAGATTTTCAAAATATGCCCTAATGATACTTTGAATTTCAGTGCAATATCTCCCTTTTCAAAGCCAACTTTATTTATTTGGGTCTTTTTTCTCTTTTGGTTAGTTTAACTAAAAGCTTGTCAATTTTATTTTATTTTTTATTTATTTTTTTTTGGTACTGGGGATCAAACTGGGGTCCTTGCGCTTGCTCAGCAGGCGGCAAAACCACTGAGCCAAATCCCCGGCCCATCATTTTTATTTATTTATCTTCTGAAAGAACCAACTCTTGGGTTTTGTTGATCCTTTGGATCATTCTTTTAATCTATTCTGCTCTGATCTTTTAGCTCTTTCCTTCTATTGATTTTGGTTTGGTTTGTTCTTGTTTTTCTGATACATGAGCATCATCATTAGGTTCTTTATTTAAGATTTCATTGTTTTGGTTTGGTTTGATTTGATGTTGGCTTTCATTTTTTCTCTTATTACTGTTTTTCTGTTTCCCACAGGTTCTGATATATTTTATTTCCGTTTTGTTTCTTAATTATAGAATTTTGTATATTTCTCTACTGATTTCTTCAAAGGGCCACTGTTCATTTAATAGTGTGTTGTTTAGTATCCACATGTTTATATAATTTCTTTAGTTTCTCTTACTGTTAATTTCTAGTTTCATTTCATTGTAATCTGATAAGATGTAAGTAGTTATTTTAATTTTTTAAATTTCTTAAGAACTGCTTTATGGCCTAATATATTGATTTTGGAAAAAGTTTTGTGCTGGTGACATGAAATAGTATGTAGATATCTGTTAAATCTGCTTGATTTATAGTGTAATTCAACTCTGATATTCTTTGTTGACTTTTTGTCTGAGTGATCTATCTGAAGTGGAAAATTATCCATTATATTGTATTGGTGGATATCTTAGGTACTTTTGCTGCTGAGACAAAATACCCAACACCCGCAAGTTAAAGAAGGAAAGGTTTATTTCAGCTCACCGTTTGCAGAGGTTTCAGTTCATAGTTGGATGATTCCAAGACAGAGCAGCATGGCAGAGGGGCACCACAGAGGAGAAAGAGCTCACCGAGTGTCAGACAGAAGGCAGCAAGCAGCAGCAGAAGCAGCCAGCCTGCCTTCTTCCTGCCCCTTTATAATCCATCCAGGCTATAAGTCTATTGATTGGTGCCACCTATACCCAGGGTGAGGCTTCCATTATCCACATCCTTAAACCCAGTATCACACCCTTAAACCCAGTATCACACTCTTAATCCACATTCACACATTCAAATCCAGCCTCCTTCGAAACTCCCCACCTATGAACACATAGGGCTTTGAGGGGACAACTAGATACAATCCATACCAGTGGAGGTATATCTCTCTTTTCACTCTGGCCAGGGATTTAGCTCAGTGGCACCACACCTACCTCGCAAGAACAAGGTCCTGAGTTTGATCCCTGATACAAAAAATAGATAGATAGATAGATAGATAGATAGATAGATAGACAGATGATAGATAGATAGATAGATAGATAGATAGATAGATAGATAGAGATAGATCGATACCACAGTCTTTGTCTCTCCTAACTGATTTTGGCTTAAAGTCCATTTTGTAACATATAAGTATAGTTTCCAGGTCCCATTTTCTTACAATATCGTTGATATGATTCCTAAAATAGTCTCATTGTTTAGTGTTTCTTCTGATTTAAAATGTTACTTCCTTTCAGTGATTTGGCATTTTATGTCACCTCTTCCCTCCCAAAACTAATACTACATACATGTAACTTAGGTTGAACTAGAATTTTTTTTGAGATTACCCAGCATCTATGTCTGACACCATAGGACACATATATATGTGACTTAATGCCTGTGTATATGAAATGCAGCATGTCATATTTTTCTAGATGGATAGAATTAGTGAAGCAGCATTGTTGTAAAAAATCACAGGACTTGTCCATCTAATTCATTTTCTGTGTAAGAAAATTGAAGTGTAGAAGTGTGAGGTGATTTATTAAGGTTGCCTATACCTGATTCTACCATCTACTGGCTCTATGTTTGGCTTTCACAGATATACAGCCTTAATCTTCTTCCTCTAGAAAAAGATTGGGCATTTTTCCTCACAAAGTAAAATACCTGAAAACCCATTTCATTTTTAGCTACTTAAATGAAAACAGGATTGGCAGGAAAATGTATAAATTAAAAAAACCTTAATTTTGAATTAAGCCTTAGGGTGCAAGAGTCCCTTGATTGTTTCTTAAAATACTTGGCTAGTAAAACCACAAACTATCATTTTATTTGCCAGACTGATGATGGCAGCACTACAAGCAATAAAATAGACAGAAGAGATGCAAAGGAAAGAAGAATTAATACGAAAATCAAACAACCTGCTTCCAGATAATTGGGAGATGACCATAAACACCTGAGCTGTCACATGGCCACTTTGGCCTTTGAATAAAAATATTTCATTGGAAAATTGTTTTATTTTAGAAAAATTATATCTGCTTTCAACAACTTGAGGTTTGTTTCCCAAAGTGATTTTCAGGCTGCAGAAAGAATGTGAATAATGATAAGGCACAGCAAAGAGTACACAATCTTTGCTTGGCACAGGATTTTGTACTCGTGGCACTGAAAGCATATTTTTAAAAGTTTGTTTTAATTATTCTGCAAAGAACTTCCAATCCATCTCATGCTCCAAGAATGAAATTCCACGATATACTTCTTTTCCTTCATTAAAATAAAACTGCTGTTAAAGGACAGTCACATACTTAAATCACATCAAACACTTTCATAACATTGAACAGTGAGTATCTGATGTTCACAAAAGCAATGTTTCCAAAGTCTTCTCTGATGCTCAAATTGTGGAATATTATTTGACAGTGAAAACAAATTTAGATTTGGCTTGCAAACATGTTGTGTTGGACATTAAAGGAGGTGAAGCTTATGTAAAAATCCCGATTTCTAGGTTCTCCTGAAAATTGGAAGACATAGCACAGCAGTCCATGCTCCTGTCTGGCAGCCATCAGCTAAATCTCAGTGAGGCTCTGTTCCTAAACAGGCACAAGTCCACCCCCATTCACCCAGATTGCTCTGCTCACATACCAATTGCTTCTCTGGACCAGTTAGGCATTTGAGTTTATGAGCCCAGTATCAAAATGTAGAATTATTTATTTAAATTGTACAATATTCAGGAAGCACAAAGATGGTTCAAGTTGTTGATTCTGGCCTTTAAGTGGATTCACTTACAGCAACTGTCTGCCAGTTCATGCACCCACATTGTGGCAGTGTAACATGAACTTGAAATTCGTGTTTCAGAGAAATTACTCCAAATTATTTTATACAGGTTGTGCTCCCATTTTCAAAACTGTACATTCTAAATGTATGAATGTAAGTATTTTCCATATACTATAAAAATCAATCTTTTAAAACCTGTATTTTTCTATCTTTAAGAAAAGATAGAAAAATACAGGTTTTAAAAGATTGATTTTATACATTTATCTAAGGAAATTGGAAATGTTTATTAAGTCTTATTAAATATACCATGTTCCAAAGCAGTAGTTGTCAAAGTATTATTGTTCCCTATCACCAGCATCAACATTACCTGAACATTCCTCAGAAACGCAAATTTTCAGATACCTACTGAATCAGAAACTGTGGACAGAGAGATCTGTTTTTCAACAAGCCTTGAGGCTGATGCTTGCAGGTGAGCCTATGGCAAACCAGTGTTTTCTAAACACTGATTCATAGCTTTCCTACTAGGTGCCCTGAATGGAAATAGTAATCTCCTCACCTTCAGGTCCTGGAGTATACAGAGCTCCTGAGCCACAGCCTCTAGTGTCAAGCTGCCCCATCCTAGGTTAGTGTCTTATGCGTTCCCAACTTGTTTCCAGAAGCAGCAAGAAGAATAAGCATCATCCAGTGCTTCCTGGCATGAATTCATTGGCCATTTGTATTTCTTCATCTGAGAAATGTCTATTCATTTCAGATGCCCATTTTTTAATTGGCTCTTTAAATTTGGGGGAGGGTCTATTTTTTGAGTTTTTTGTTTGTTTGTTTGTTTTTCGTACCAGGGATTGAACTCAGAACCTTGTGCTTGTAAGTCAGGCACTGAAACCACTGAGCTAAATTCCTGGCCCTTTTTGAGTTCTTTATATATTCTAGATATTAGTCCTTTTTCTGAGAAGTAGCTGGCAAAATTTTTTTTTCCCATTCTGTAGGTTTTCTCTTCACTCAGTAGTTTCTTCTGCTGTGCAAAAGCTTTTCATTTTTTGATGTGATCCCATTTATTGATTCTTGGTATTATTTCTTGTGCAACCTGGGTTTTGTTCAGAAAGTCTTTGCCTACATCTGTGTCTTCAAGAGTTTTACCTATTGTGTCTGCCAGCAGACTAAGTGTTTCTATTCTAATGTTCAGATCCTCAGTGCTTGGAACTTAACCAAAGAGGTGTACTACCAGCTATGCATCTACTTCACAACTGGCAGCTATCTGAGCAAGAGTCACAGAGCTGCAAAGATGTTTGTTATCACATGAGTTCAAGCAGAAAGACACAGAGCTCAAGCATTTGTCAAGGGGCAGAAAATGGAGATTGAAAAGAACAGTAGGTCCTTGTGGAATCAAGAATTGGTGCTGGTCCTGACTCTGAATCTTTATATAGGTTGAATTTTACCCAGTGGTAGTTAATGGTTCACCTAGTATTGTCCAAGCTAGCTCTACGAACCAGTGTTCCAGGAATGCATGAATATCCTCAAAGTTAAAGCTTAATTACTTAGAAAATGTTCCATTTCACTTGGAATTTATGTACATTAATGTAAAAATTATTCAGTGAAAGGAAAGGAAAATTATTAGGTACTTTAAAATGTTATTTCAATGCCTATATTTTTTATTGGATGATAACAAATTTTTCCAAAATTATTTGAATTAAATTTCTCATTGAGAAATATTTAAAAATTGAAAAGTTTTTCATCTACAAATGTTTGTCAAAATTTTTCTGTAGTATTTTCAAGCATTTAGCATGATGAGTTAAAGCAAGCTCAAGTTTCTGGCTAAAATATTTTTTTTAATATTTTACTTGAAAGGGATTTACAAATTCAATACTTAATAATTTAATATTAGATGCCCTTTTATTCCTCACTTTTTATTTTGCTTATGCAAAGAAAATGAAATCAGTTTCTCACTGAGATCTATGTAGGGTCACCCAAATTCCACGCAGCATGTCCTGAATATCATGTAAATATTATTTTTGACGTTTTATTCCATGCCATGGTATTAGCATATTATTTGAAGTTTCAAGTCAAATTTAAGGTACAGAGCCAGGGATATAGCTCAGTGGGGGCACACCTGCCTGGCAAGTGCAAGGTCCTGAGTTCAATCCCTGGTACTGAGAGAAAAAAAAATTAAGGTACAGCAAGTGATTCAAACTATAACACCCTGATGGGCAAGATTAGCAAAGGACTTGTGATCCAGGCAGAGCTGAATCTTCTTTGATCCTGAATCTGTGCTACATAAATTCTAAGAACTGAATTGATGAAATTTCCAGAAAGCAAGCAGTTTATGGAGCTATTTCTTTAACTTTTGGATCATTTTGCAAAGAATTCAGAAAATACCTCCTCCAACCAATGGTTCTTAACACTGGGTCAGGAGGATTGAGAATCTGAACAAAGATGACAACTCCTTATGCAGAAAATTCACCAATATACTATAATACAGTTCCAGAGTTTCAAGGATTTAAGAGACAGCCCTTTGTCCATTTAATCACACTTTCTCCTGACAGGTCAACAGAGATGACAATGTTCATACTTTTGTCTCCCCCACCCAATGTTTTTGAACAAAAATTAAGTTTTAGTATCTTATCTATAATAAGGGAGAAGGTCTTTCACTGAAAAATCTCTTCCTTTTCTCACTAAAGCCCTAAGGCATTGCCTAAAGTATCATTAGCTCACATTATTCTACAAAAGAGGAGAGGCAAAGTCACAACTATTGCTTCCTTATTTTTTCACCACCAAAGAGCCAAATGAAGAACAGACTCTTGCCTTACCCCACAGATACTGTGAAACTTACAGTTTAATTATGCATTATTTTAAACTAGGCCATGGGTGTTTTTCACTTTTTTTTTTTTAAGAATCACTATGTAGCCCAGGTTGGATTTGACTTATGATTCTCCTACCTGAACCTCCTGAGGGCTGGGATGCACCATCACACCCAGCAAGGCCACGATCTTTCATAACTGTTTTGCATATTTTAATTAATTATCCTAATAAGCTCCTAACACATTGGATCTGATTATACTTACCTATGCTATAAGATCTTAATTGTATTTTTTTATTAATGGTAACTCAAAAATCAGATTAATAGATGCAACCTGAAAAAATAATAAAATTAATGTATTTTTTTTAATGTGTGGAAAATTCAACATCAGTCTTAGACATTGTTTTAGTCAGCTTTTCATTGCTGGATTAAAATGCCTGGGATACACAAAGATGAATAGGTTTATTATGGCTCAGAGTTTCAGAGGTTTCAGTCCATGGTTGGTTGGCTCCAAAGCAGAAACATGGTGGAAAGGCTTGGTAGGGAAAAACTGCCCACTTCCTGGCAGCCAGAAAACAGAGGAACAGGGAAAGAACCAAAGAGAGTGAGAGAGAGTGAGAGAGAGAGAGAGAGAGAGAGACCCTCCAAAGGTATGACCACAGTGACCCACTTCTCACAACCAGGCCCCACCTTTTAGCAGTACATTTAACTATGAATTCATCAATGGATGAAGTCAGTGCCCTCATTATCCAATTGCACTCCAAAAGCCCAAAATCTGTACACATGAGACTTTTGAGGGATATTTTAAATCTACATCATAGCGGAGATCAACAGCTTTTACTACTGGCATACAATCACTAACATAACCACAGTTTGAAGGGACATTTGATTGTTTCCAAGACACATAATTTATTTATGATGCTATGCCATCTTCTCCATGGTGATCTGATAGTATTATTCAGACAAATTTTAAAGTAACCTCTTTTATCATTACTTAGGGCAAAAAGTATGACTATACTAGTAATGGTTAACACAGTTTCTAAATAATTATTTTTTCTTGAAATAACTAGAAAGTCAATGTTCTTTAAAAAATTATTGCCTCTGAAGAACACATCCATATTATCTGTGTTTACTACTGATTGTAATATTATGAAAATATGTCATCAGGCTGCTCCATATAAATGCAATGATTTCTACGAGCAATTTGTCACTGACATTTTTTCAAGGAAACCCTTCTTCCTAATTTTCTCCCTTCCTGCTACCTTTAAACTCCTATACTCTGGATACTTTTCCAGGATACTCTAATATATATTTTTCATCTTTTCAAGGGATTGAAATTTAAAGGAATGTTCATATTCTAAGAGACAGTCCTATAGTATAAAAGCTATTCAACATTCAAAGAATTTATTATTGAGTACTAAACTATCAAACACTGCTAATCAGTCAAGAGGAACCTCTTATCAGAGCTCATACATGATTCCTACTAACAAAGTCAACCTTAAGTTTCAAACTGCTTGGAAAACATTCTGAAACCATGCAGCACAAATGACATAATGAAAGGAGAAACATGGGCTTTCACATGAGAAGACCTCCATTTCCTTTCTTTCTTTATAAAATTCTTTCTCATGGGATCAGTGTATTCGTAATGGTCAAAATGTGATCTTCAACTGTTTTTCTTGCCCTCATCTCCTTCGGCATCATATGGAAGAAGTGCTATACCCAAAGTGATGTTTTACATAAACCCTGCTGGGTGCTTATGTGTTCAAATCCCAGCTCTGATTTTTTGGAGATGAGAAAGGTGATCAGGAAAGGAAAGAGAAAAAAGTAGGGATAGAGGGAAAGGGGGTCAAACATGATCAAAGATGCATTTTATATATGTACCAAGTCCCCAAAAAGAATGCAAATATCATATGTTACAAACATACCAATTTTCAGAAAAGCTAAAAAAGGAATCCCAGCTCTGTCTCTTATTTGTTTTGTGACTTTGGACAAGTTTTTAACATCTCTCTGCCTTAGTTTCCAAATCTGTGATTTGCTGATGATAATAGTACTTAGCTATTAAACTTGGTACAAGGATTAAGTTAGTGCCTGTTAATGGTTTTCAGCTGATGTTATCCATGTTCATTGCTATTAATCACCTCCTGTGTCTGTTGCTACTATCTTGCCAACTGAACTTCTTAACAAACTCCCTGAAAGAAAGGCCTTGAGGTTACAATGGGTGAGATCACAACGTCTTCTTCTTGATGAACCACCATCCACAGCAGCCACTCCCAGGAAGCCTTGCCAAATTTGTCTGCCATCATTTCTAATAACATTGCCCTGAGTGATACTCTACCATGGATGCCACCAGAATTGGTTGCAACCTTGTGAGCTCTCTCACAGAGTGGCAATAACCTCTTTCTTTGCTTTGAAAAGAAAAGGAAAAAGTTTAATCTGCATGCAGTTCACGCACCTGGATTCCATTATCTCTCTCACTCCTCTCCAGCCCGAGGAGCCAAAGCACCCAGAATCTCTGAGTCACAGCCTTTAGTTTTCATGTCTTTATTGTGGCCACTAATAGAGTGCTCTCACCAGGAAGGGGGGCTGGGCAAAGCTCTGAGGTTAGAACAGAAGCCCTGTCCGAAGAAGAACAAGCAAAAGCAGACTGTAGCATGTTTGGAACTATTTCTCCAGGCATCTTCTCTATTTCCAAATCTGTGTTCACATACTAAACCCAAATTTAAGTTCAATTGTGCAAGATTTCAGCTTGGACAAAATCCTCTTGGCATCATTATCAAAGAGCATTTAAAAATCCTTGCACTGGGAGCAGAGCCGCCTGGAACCGTCAGTGCTGTAACACCCGCTTGCAGGCCTCCCAGCCAGGGGCTCACCGTGAGAAGGGGAGCCGGGGAGACGCCTGAAGCACCACCCAATCACCCTCACCCCCGGCCTCCTGATTGGGCCTGTACCTGGATCAACATCCCACAGGCACAGGGGGGCATAAAGGCCATTGTCCTGAGCTCCAGAAGATAGAGCAGAAGTGAACAACAGAAAGAGAGCCTCTCTCAAGCTCCTTGATGAAAATTGAAGCCCACTGGAAAAGTGAAGAGAATCTCTGTAATAAAGGTACACCAGACCACTATAGTTGATAAGTTGGAGGGATCACCACCTCCCATCGGAACCTGGACTACCTTCAGGGGAAGGGTAGCTGGAACCTGCAGTAGAACCTTGCAGAGTTCAACCCTGCAGGAGGTAAGGGAGCTCAACTTGGGCCTTGCAGCCAGAAATCATCCTGAATCTCAGGGGTCTGCTGCTGGTGTGCTGAGTCTAATTGACTTAGATCTGCACACTGCTGCCCATGTTATCTATTGTGACAGCAGAGACATACCCTAAAGGAGGCCCTTCATTTTTATTTTATATTTTCAAAATTATTTTATTCTCTTATTTTTAATTTTTAATTTTTAGTTGTTATTTCTTTCTATTCGTTTCAAATTTTTTTCTTTTCTGTCTCTCTTTCTCTCACACTCTTGCTCTCCCACATTGTTCTTCATCTCCCTTTTGTTCCTGTTCCTGCCCTAATTCGGATTTCTTCTTTATTTTTCTTTTCTTCTCTCTTTTTCCTTCTCTCAATTGTCATTAGTTTCAAAGGAAAGTGAATACACTTTTCTAGCTTCCCTATTGCTGTTAGGTTGTTCTGTTCTTGTCTTCGTTCTTTCATTCTGTCTTTTCCTCTTGTCTTCAACAGTTCCCTAGAGTTTTTGTGATCTTCCTGTGTCCTCTGGCCTCACTTCTAACCTTTCCCTATCCTTCTACCTATCGATCCCTCCCTCCCCAACTCCTTCTAAGTCCCCATCCTGAAGGGTAAAGTTGCTATATTGAAGAATTTATTCACTATAAACATATTTTGGGCTGGTCCTCGATTTTGATTTAATTCACATGATTAAAGGTGATAGATTAATAACAAACACAAATTGTCATTTTCTAAGAGGTACTTGATGCTATTGTGTTGCTGATTGTATCACTTGGGCTAAGGTGTTGTGCTTGATCTAATCAGTTATCCTTCTGGTATAATGAAAATAAGATTACCTCAGAGTCATTAGAGACTCAAAACTTAAAGACCAGCTATATCTGGAAGACACCTCTGAGAAGCAATCATTCCATATGGGTTCTAAAAACAAACAACAAAGATATCTACAATAAGCAATATCAAAGTATCAACCCAGGAACTAAACCAAGGACAGTACAAAAATAGAAATGACATTTAAGCAAGGCCCAAAAGACATTTAAGCAAGGCCAAATCCCAGACTTCCAGCTCACCAAAGGCAAACTCTGGGGGAAAGGGGGTGGAAAAGTCTGATAATCAACCACCTGGACACCCTGAACTGATAGCACAGAATGTAACAAAACAAATGAATGAGGCCCTAGAAAAATTCAAAACAGAAATAATTTCCCAGATAACTACAGAGACAGTGAGCAGAATGAAAGATGTGATTAAAGACTCTAGAACAGAAACAGATAAAAAATAGATGAGTTCAGGACCATGATAGAAGTGATGAATGCCCAGCATAGGAAAGAAATGGAAATGATAAACACCCAACATAGGAAAGAAATGGAATCCATGAAACAGATTCAACATATTCAGGAGATTAAAAACTCTATTGAAAGTATACACAGCAGACTGAGTCAATATGAAGACAGAATATCAGATATAGAAGAGAGGATGGTGGTCAGTGACCATGAAAAGAGAGATCTCTTAAAATTAGTAAGGAACCATGAGAAATCAATCCAACAGCTCCCAGATGACACAAAGAAGAATAAAATAAGACTGATAAGAGTCCATGAAAAAGCAGGAAAAGTACAAATGACATAAAAAAAAAAAAAACTGTTCACAGAATTAATGCCAGAAAACTTCCCAGACAGAGCAAAAGAATCTGACATACAGGTAAGTGAGACGTGTAGGACTCCAATCAGCCATGATCAAAAAAAATTGACACCTAGACATATAAGAATCAAGGTCTCAGAAACTCAACAGAAGAACAAAATCCTACAAGCAGTTAGAGAAAAGAAACAAATCAAGTGCAATGGAAAGCCCATCGGAATCACAACAGACTTTTCTTTCTTTTTCTTTTGCTTAAATTCTTTCATTGGTATATTTTAGGTATACAATACATTTACATTTATCATTGAGTGCTTATACCTATACATGATGTATCTTGGTTCTTATTTTTTCCCCATGTGCTCCCTTCACCCCCTCCACCCTTCCCTATTTACATAGACTTCATTTCCATTTTTTTTCTTTTCCCATAATTTTTCCTTGTCACTCTTTCCTTTCCCCTTCCCCTCCCACTTCTCCTACCCCTTTGGACCTTTTCTTTCTATTTCAAATTATCAATTATTTGTTTTAATCATTTTAATCCTTATTTACGCTTTCAGATTCTCACACCAGAGAAACTATTCAGTATTCACACATGTGTGTCCTATTTATTTCACTTAAGAGTATGGCCATGATATGCATCCATTTAGCTATAAATGTCGCTAGTTTCTCATTCTTTATGGCTGAATAATACTCCATTTTATAAAAAAAAAAAAAAACCATATCTTCTTTATCTAGTTTCCAGTTGATGAGCACTGGGGCTGTTTCCAAGCTTTCGCTATTACAAACTGTGCCGCTATAAACATGGGTACATATATATCACTGTGGTATGATTCTTTTAATTCTTTTGGAAAAATACCCAGCAGGGGAACAGCTGGGTCAAATGAGACCTCTAGTTCTAGTTCTTTGAGGTATCTCCATACTGATTTCCACAATGGTTGCACCAATCCACAGCAGACTTTTCAACAAAAACCCACAAATCAAGGAGAGCCTGGGTGAGGTATTTCAAGCCCTAAAGAAAACAACCTCCAATCTAGACTAATGTATTCTGCAAAACTATCTTGCAAAATTGATTGGGAAATAAGATACTTCCATGACAAAGAACACCTGAGAAACTTCATGAATACCAAACCAGCACTCCAAACAATTATAAAAAATATCCTAGGAAAAGACAATGAGGGTCACAACTCCATGAGGCCCAACAGAGCAAATCCATCAGGCAAGGCAAGAAATTAAAAGGAGTGGGAGAAAAAAATTAAAAAGAGCCAACAGGAAAATAACATGAAAATTATAAGTCAATACATATCAGTTATAACCATCAATGTTAATGACCTCAACTCACCAATTAAAAGATACAGACTGGCAGAATGGATTAAGAAGCAAAATCCAACAATATGATATATACAAAAAATACATCTAGTTCAAAAACAAACTCATAGACTGAAAGTAAAAGGATGGGAAACAGTTTTCCATGCAACAAGAAACTGGAAAAAATCAGGGGTAGCTATCCTATTTACAGACAAAGTAAATTTCAAACCAACATTAATTAAGAAAGACAAAGAAGGTCACTACATCCTTGTAAAGGCAGCAATCCAAGAGGAAGAGATGACAATCATAGATATATATGCACCAAATGTGAATGCCCCCAACTATACAAAACAAATATTAAAGGACATGAAAAACCAAATAAGCACTAAGACAATTGTAGTGGGGGACCTCAATACCCCAGTCACAAATAGACAGATCATCTAGACAAAACATCAACAATGAAATACTAGAACTGAACCAAACTTTTGAACAAATGGACTTAATAGACATCTACAGAGTGTTCCACCCCACAAAATCAGAATATACATTCTTTTCAGCTGCACATGGGTGACTCTCTAAAATAGAACACATACTAGTTCATAGACTATGTTTAAGTAAATGCAAAGGAATTGAAGTTATCCCATGTATATTATCTGACCATAGTGCAATTAAACTGGAGATCAATAGCATAAGAAACCGCAAGAATTTCACAAACAGATGGAAATTGAATAACACTCTCAACAACCAACCAATCACTCACAGAGGAAATTGAAGAAGAAATTAGACAGTTTTTGCAATTAAATGATAATGCCAGTACAATATATAGGAATCTATGGGAACACAAAGAAAGCAGTTCTACAAGGGAAATTCATAGCAGTGAATGCCCACAGTAAGAAAACAGAGTGAGCTCAAATAAACAGCCTAATGCTGAATCTTAAGCTTCTAGAAAAAGAAGAGCAAGACAAGCCCAAAGCTTGTACAAGGGAGGAAATTATAAACATCAGAACAGAAATCAATACAATGGAGACTAAGAGAATGATACAAAAAAATCAATGAATCGAAGAGTTGGTTTTTTGAAAGAATAAATAAAATTGATAAACCCTTACCCAACCTTATCAAAAAAAGGAAAAAAAGGCTCAAATCCATGCAATTAGGAATGAAAAAGGTGAAGTCACAACAAATTGAGCAGAAATCCAGAGGATCATTAATACCTACTTTGAGAACCTCTACTCTAATAAAATGGAAAACACAGAAGAAATGGACAGATTCCTAGATACATACTAATTGTCAAAGTTAAATGAAGAAGATATAGAAATTCTAGGGTTGGGGATTTAGCTCAGTGGTTCCGGCACCTGCCTCACAAGAGCAAGGTCCCAAGTTTGATCACTGGTACCAAAAATAAATAAATAAATGAATAAATAAATAAATAAAAATTCTAAATACTCCAATTACAATCGGTGAAATTGAAAACAATTAAAAATTTACCTACAAAGAAAAGTCCATGTCCTGTGGGCTTCACTGCTGAATTCTACAAGACATTTAGAGAAGAACTAATGCCACTACTCCTTAAACTCATCAAGGAAATTGAAAGGGAAGCAAGGCTTCCAAATTCTTTCCTGGAAGCAAGTGTTACTTTGATTCCAAAACCAGGGAAAGACCCAACCAAAAGAGAGAACTATAGGCCAATCTCGCTAATGAACATAGATGCAAAAATCCTCACTGAGATGCTGGCAAACAGAATACAGAGGAGAGTCATCAAGAAGATCATACACCCTGACCAAGTCAGATTTATCCCAGGGATGCAAGGATTGTTCAACATATGTAAATCAATAAATGTAATACACTGTATTAACAGAGTCAAGGACAAAAAACACATGATCATCTCAAGAGATGCAGAAAAACCATTTGACAAAATCCAATCCCCATTCATGATAGAAACCCTATAGAAAATTGGAGTGGAAGGTCTTTATCTCAACCTAATTAAGGCTATCTATGAAAAACCAACAGCCAACATCATACTAAATGGTCAAAAACTGAAAACTTTCACACTAAAATCAGGAACAAGAAAAAGATGACCACTATCACCACTCCTGTTCAATATAGTTCTGCAAACATTAGCCACAGCAATTAGAAAAGAGAAAAAAATAAAAGGAATAAAGCTAGGAAAAGAAGAAGTTAAACTCTCATTATTTGCTGATGATATGATACTTTACATAGAAGACCCCAAAAAACTCCTCCAAAAGACATCTAGACTTAATTGACAGATTCAGTAGAGTAGCTGGATGCAAGGTCAACACTCAAAAAACAATAGCCTTTTTGTACACAAATAACAGACTCACTGAGAGAGAAATTAGGAAAACAATTCCTTTACAAGAGCATCCAAAAAAATGAAATATCTAGGGATCAACATAACAAAGGAAGCAAAAGACTTCTACACAGAAAACTACAGGACTCTGAAAAAAGAGATCAAAGAGGATATAAGAAAATGGAAAGACATCCCTTGCTCCTGGGTAGGAAGAACCAATGTAGTGAAAATGGCCATACTTCCAAAACTGCCATATAGATTTAATGCAATGCTGATTGAAATTCCAGCAATGCATTTCACCTAACTAGAGAAAGCAATCCAAAAATTCATTTGGAACAAGAAGAGACCTAGAATAGTAAAAGCAATTCTAGGCAACAGACACATGGCAGGGGGTATCATAATCCCCAATTTGAAACTATACTACAAAGCTACTGTGATAAAAACAGCATGGTACTGGCAAAGAAACAGACCTGAGGATCAGTGGAATAGATTAGAAGATCCAAAAACAACTAGGATTGGAAGTCCCATTTGACCCAGCTACTCCCCTGTTGGATATCTTCCCAAAAGAATTAAAAGAATCAGGGTTGGGATTTAGCTCAGTGGTTCCACTGCCAACCTTACAGGCTCAAGGTACCAAGTTTGATCCCTGGTACAAAAAAAAAAAAAAATCATACCACTGTGTTATATGCTCACCCATGTTTATAGCAGCACAGTTTGTAATAGCTAAAAGTTGAAAACAGCCCAAATGCCCTTCAATTGGAGATTGGATAAAGAAGATGTGGTTTTTCTATAAAATGGAATACTACTCAGCCACAAAGAATGAACAACTAGACATTTATAACTAAGTGGATGCACATTGAGGCCATATTCTTAAGTGAAATAAATATGACACACGTGTAAATACCAAGTAGTTTCTCTGGTGCGAAAGACTAAAGTGTAAATAAAGATCAAAATGTATAATTGATATTGTGAAATAGAAAGGAAATGTCTAAAGGAGTAGGGGAAGTGGGAGGGGTAGGGGAAAAGAAAAAATGAGAAAAGGAAAAAATGGAAACAAAGTCTTTTTCAATAGGGAAGGGTGGAGGGGTGAAGGGAGGGCAGGGTAATTGGGAAAAAATACAAACCAAGATACATCATGTAAAGGTACAAGATCCCAATGATGAATGTAACTGTACTGTATACCTAAAATATACCAATAAACTTAATGGAAAAAAAAAATCCTTCCACTGAGCAGATCTGGATTCCAAGCCTGGCAAGGTTGCACAGGCAACAAACTCTAAATGTGCAATGGTACAGTTAAGCTTGAATTCAATTCCATAATTTGCTTAGCAGATGTACCTTTTTATTATGGTTTACCTTAGCTAACATTAAAAATAATTTTCTTGGCATGAAACATGCTGAGAAGTGATAGGAAAGCTGGCATTATAGTTTCCCTTCTTCTCCCTCAAACTTGACCTCAAACTTTCAGTCCTTCAAGCACATTTTGTCTGGCTTCTGAGCTTCTGCGAACTCTGTTTCTTCTATGGGTCTTCTCAACTTTCAACCCTTTTCCTTAGCTTGCCCCTGTCATCCTTTAGGCTTCAGATTAAATCCCACCCACTATGATCACCCCCAATCCCTTCTGTGATTCCATAAAGTAAGTCAGTCACCCCATCCGCTGTCAACCCTCATCGCAGTCTACTGTAACCCCCCGTTCCATGTCTGGAACCTCAAGCAGATGAGTATAAGATTATTCTTATACCTAGTGTCTACCATCACATGAAAACAGTAGGGTGCCAAAAATATCTTTAAATAAGTGAGTAAGAGAAAGTGCTTTTCAGTTAGCATTTGGTTCAAAACACCACAATAATAGAGTAACCGAAGGTAGATTATCTCTGCATGAACTTCATTGTACATTTATACCTTGAAATCTATAACTAGGAACTAGACAGCACTGTGTAGATATAAAAAATGTTTTCATTGTCTAACAGAATAGTTCACTAGGCTGATAGATATTGATAAATCAGGCCATAGCAATATAAATTGGTTATTTTTAAAATAGTCTTTGTCTTTAGAATTCAGTATAGAAATAAAACAAGTAGGTAAAGTTACTTCCTGAATTAGAAAGAATCACTTAAATTTACAAGTAAGACTTTGCCATGATCAGATCCTTTACAGAATGTTCCATGAGTTACAGACAACAGTGTGTGTACATGACACATTTCACTGGGAAGAAATGAAAAGGCAGGACTGAAGCTTTATCAGAACAAAACGTGTTCAAGGACCTGCCCCCAAGAATGTAGACTTTCTCCTGCACTTCCTATTGACAGTACTAAAAGGCAAACAATGTCTTTTTTCTGAATATATACTTATATATACACTGAATCTGTGAGGAACTACGAAATGGTAAGCAGAAGAACAACCCAAAATAAATTTAACAACAAGTACAGATCTGCAAGGAAAGTCCATTGTAATATTTTCCAGGGCACTACACTTTTCAATATTACATACAGGAAAATATTACATAGAGGAAACGTCACTTTATGAGCCTTTAGATGAAACCTTTTCTATTTTAATGAATGTCATATATAAGCAAATATTCTATATATCAAGGTTTTACTAAACAATATTGTGGAATAAACTTTAGTTACTTTAGATTTTCAGCTTTAAACTTGTGAGAAATATATTATTTCTAAATACCTTTGGCAAGCCATTTGAGGTTTATTTTTTTTCCCAACGTGGATTTTAACTCACAAAGCCCAGTAAACCCACATTTGTGGTATTCTTCAGGTTAGTTAAAAGTAAACAAATTGACAAAATATCAAATGAATGGTAAGGACATTTCCACTCATTTATCCTTAAACACTAAACAACAGTATGTGCATGAATTTATTCAGTTTTAGATTACCCTCAACATTTAAAAACCACCTGGATGGGTTCAAGAGTAAGTTGAGGCTGAGAAAAATAATAATTAATGAAGAACATGTTTTGTGATAGGCCTATAAACTAGCTCATTTCTACACTTCCAGTTTGTACTTGCAGGTTGAATAGTGTGTCTGTAAGCAGACACAGATTTGATTCAAGTCTTTTTATGTAAAATGTGGTTAGCTCCTGCCTGCTTTGCTATGCTAATGAATGCCATGGAAAGTGTGAGCTATGCTTAAACTGTTTGTTTATAATGCTGGACACATGCTGAGAAAGTTTCCATGGAATACCACCTACCATACATACTGAGAAGTCCAAGCTCCCACAATTAATCATGTACTAAAAAATGATTTGGTTTCACACATTCGAGATAATGAGCTTTTGTTCTTTTTAACAACTTTGGCATATGAGATATGTAATAACCCCTTAAAAATAATAGCATCTCCTTCATTACAATCAATCATTCAGTTTAATAGGTCTGGGTTGTGATAGATTGCTGATTTTCATAGAAGGTTAGACATTTCTCCTTCCTGGAAGCAGTAGGAAAAAAGCCAGAATCAAATTTCTTTGGATTTCTCACAGAGGGAATCTACGATACTTGCATGACTTCCTTTAAAACCAAAACATCTTTTCCAGTCAAGAAAGGCAGCAAATGGGGTGGGTGGGGGGGGGGGAGGTAAGCAATTGGAGTACACAACCATATCTCCACTTCTTAGAATCAGCAACCGTATTTGAAATGTAGCATTAGGAAAGAGAAGGCTAAATAGTAAATCCCAACACATTCCATCACTTACTGTCATTTTGCTTTCACATTTTCAACTCATCCTGTGTTTCTCTGGTAACCATGAAGAAGAGAGGCCAACTCTTCACACAGAGAGGCTGGAAGGAAGACTACAAATGGGAGCGCTCATGTCTAAACATTTAAGTTTTACACAAGCTAGCAAACTGTTAAATCAAATGTTAAGATGCTCTGTTCTCCTACCTTAACAAATATACCGTCTGAACTCCAAAGTTGAAAAATACATGTTGTTGAAAAATATATGGTTGTTGTATATTCCTGAAGGTTGACCAAAAAAATTTTTAAACCCTGAACTTAACTTTTATTGTGCAAATCTGAGTGTTCTGTTGATGGCTAGCAAAGTGTGGATGATAAAACACAAACAACATAATTAATTTAAAAATATGGGTTTATCTCATAGAATTTCTATAAATTGACTATGCTGCATTAATCTGAGTTATGTTCAATTGGCAGACAAATCAGATATACGTTTTGAGTTCTTAAAGCTATTAAATGACTTTTTGCTCTTTTTAAAACATTTTTATTAATTTTATTGGTACAATTAAGATATACACAATGATCACATTCATCATAGGGAATTTGTACCTGCACGTGGTATATCTTGATTCCCCCTTTTCTCCCAATCTCCTCCCCTCTCTTCAAGCCCCCCTCCCCTCATTATTTACAAAACTTTGTTTCCATTTTATCCTTTTTTTCTCATTTTTTTCTTTTCCCTTCCTTCTTTCCCCCCTCCCTCCTTCCCAGTTCCCCTTTCATTTTTAACAATTTCTTTCTATGTCACATTATCTATTGTACATTTCAGTCCTTATTTACACTCAGTTTCTCACACCAGAAAAACAATTCTTTTGGGGAAACTGCTTTCTTGAGGGAGTAGCAATTGTCAATTACATTTTTAAATTGACAATAATATTTTAAAGCAATATTTTCATTTCAAAATAAAATGCAAAATTAGCAAACTTCATTCAAATATTTTAATAGGGATATTACTGATTATTACCAAAAATAGTATGAAACAGTTTAATCACAAGATATAAGTTTCTATTGCTTTTAGAGATCTTCAAAGTATTTTATAGCATTATCTATAGCTCTCCAGCATCTTCTAGGTTCTTTTTTTTATTGTTTAAATATTGGCTATTATAAATCAAAATTAGAACTAAAATTTTCAATTTCTCTTCAGTTGAGACCATAACTTGATTCTAATAGCTACGTAACAGTCTACAGTAATCAGTTTGGGAAATATCTGTAAATGAACCTTTCTGCATAATCAAGGAAATGTTTTAGTTTCTTATAATTTTCTTCTAATTTAATGAAATGTCACATTTGTTATATATTTCAAATGCAGTTTATTGCAACTTAGAAAAATTTCTAAAGCTTATTGCTAAAATTATTTAATTTTTTTAAAAAATGAAGTAGCCAAACATCTCTTTTCGGGGAGTAGTCATTATATTTTTCTAAGATGATCAGCAGCAAGCAAGACAGATAATACACATTCAAAATTAATGTCATAATTCATTTTCTATTAAAAACTATAATTTTATTTTTATTAGCTTCTTAAATGACTTAAAATATAGTTCAACTGAATAATATTTCCTTTTTAAATGTGTTTTCTTCACCCACTTTCTTATCCAACAAATTAATTATTTGAATCTCCATCCAAGAGAGGTCATATTTTTAATTATTTTTAAATCATATTATATGTCCAGTGATGCTATTAAAAAATTTAGAAGTCACTTATTCTAAACTTAAAAATGCCCATATTTTCTATAAATATTATTGAAATAATAATCTTTATTGTGCTTTGCTAAAAATGGGACACAAAGTATGTTCTTTTACTATTCTCTTATGAATATTATAATAATGTTTTGCATTTTGTTTTATATTTACTTCTTTGTTGAAAAGTATCAATTATTTATCAGTCTTTGTTTCAATTCTAGTAATTGCTAATTTCTTGTGCATATGACATTTCATGTTCTTTTAATCAAGAATGTGTTTCCTTTAATACCTTCATTTGCCAGAATCAGCCATAAACACTGGTTGAGAAATATATAACAATGGTAACAAGATACTTTGTCTTTGAACTTATAATAGCTTCTTTCACAATTTGAAAGAATTTGGATTTAAAATGAAATATAAACTTCTGCCATATTTTTTGAAATGGAAAATTGTAATAATTGATTTGAATCAGATTGTGCTTTGGTAGAAATAATCTCACTCGTTTCAGGATATGACAGTCATTTTCCAGAATCATCATCCAATAAACAGAGGTTTTGACTTTCTTGCCCAATTTTCAGATTTTATGAATGTAGTTTGATTCAAGTTGTAATGAGCAGACCAAAGTTCCATTTGCTGTCTTTGAATTGTAAATTTGATAAGAACAATTTTCTTTCTAATTCTCATTTTAATCAGTGGTTACAGTTTCAGTTAATGAAAAATATGACATTGCAGACTTTTATTGACCAGTTTCAGTTGTGAATTTGATAAGGATAATTTTGTTGCTCATTTTTATTAAACTTAAAAATTTATAATGTACCACATGCAAGTTTTATATGGGTTGTGCTCTACAAAAATCTGCTCATTTTTTCAGTTTCCAGGTATTTCAAATTGAACATTTTTATTGCATTTTAGTTTTTATTTCTTTTGAAGTTTTACTTCTGTATTTTATATTGTTGTCATATTTAAAACTGAACACATTCTTGGTAAACTAAAGCAGAAGTTCAGCAATTTTTATCTGGCAAAGAATCAGTAATTATTTTTAGCTTTGAAGGTGTCTATGGCAATTACAGTTCTGGTATTTTGACATGAAAATAGAAATAAATCATTTTGAAAAATATAGACAAACTAGTATCCTCCTAAGAGTATTTGTAAAAACAAATGACAGACCAGATTTTGCCTCATGGGTAACAGTTTCCTGACCCCTGATATAAAGAATTTAAAAATAAAACATTGTTTTTCAAGGGTAAAAAATTTTCTAAATTTAAATACAAGTTGAATATCTCAATCTGGAAACCTGAAATCCAAACTACTCCAAAATCTGAAAGTTTTTGAGTACCAATGCGATGCTATTAGGGGAAAACTCCACACCTAACCTTTTGTAGTAGATCACACTGGTAACACAGACACATCAAAAATATTATGTAAGATAATCTTCAGGCTATGTATATGAGGTGTATATGAAAGAAATGAATTTTCTGTTTGGAGTTGGATCTCATTCTCACAATAGCTCATTATGCATATGCAAATATTCCAAAATCCAAAACACTTCTGATCCCAAGAATCTCAGATAAGGCATTATGCAACTTGCAATTTCAAATCATTTTTCATGTTTGTTATTTTTTACTATAAAATATTCAAAAATTATATTAAAAATTAAAAACCAAATAAAGGGCTGGGGATTTAGCTCAGTGGTTCCAGCACCTGCCTCACAAGCGCAAGGTCCCGAGTTTGATCCTGGATACCAAAAAATAAATTAATTAATTAATAAATTAATAAATACCAAATAAAATTATAATGAGTATTAAAATTTAAATCAAAATGTGGAAATACACTGGAATCTTAATTTTGGAAAATATAATTACATCTTATTGAACATTTTAATAAAAATAAAACCCTTCACAAAGTGTTAAATTTCCATTTATCTGCCACCATAATCCATGTCATGTTTTGCATGTTTCCACTGGAACTACATATATATACATTTTAAAGTAAAGTGAATAATTTAGCATTGCAAAATCCTGTTCACACACCAGGTACTGTTAGGCATATCTCACTAATTTATGACAGTCAATAAATCCAGAAATAAGAGCACAAGTGTATCACTCAGCTCAGGCTACAATAATAAAATACCATATAGGTCATGTAGCTTAAACAACAGAAATGCATGTCTCACAGTTCTGAAGGCTAGAAATTTTAGATCAAGATCAACCAACTCTGGTGTTTGGCAAGGGTTCTCTCCCTGTATTGCAGACAGCTACCTTCTTGATCTGTCCTCACATGATTTTTTCTCTGAGGAGGGATGGGGGAAAAGGGGAGAGTGACAAATGAGCGTGTGTCATTGTTGTCCGTCTCTTTTTTGAAGACACTAATTCTATGGGATTAGGGCCCCATCCTATGACTTCACTTAACATTGATTATTTCCATATAGGCCTTGTCTCCGAATGGTCACAATGAGAGTTACAGCCTCAACATATGAAATCGGGGGCAGGGGAGGGGCGACAATTCATTTCATAACAATGAGAAAAGTTGGGCACATAACACCTATTACTACTGGGAAATAGTATTCCATTATCTAAAAAACTATTATAGTCAAGCTATCAGAGAGAAAGAATTTTGTAAGTTAACTTATATTTTCTTTCAACCATTTTTCTCCATCATCTCCAAAGTAGTGCCTGTCTTGGACACTGGAAATAGCACAATCTATAAGCTTTTATGGCATTGGCATACTGGGGCCTTTGTTTCATGGACACAGGGCAAGAATTACGGGGAACCATTATCTTAGAACTAAAGGTTATCTGTGATATACAACATTCTCTAAAGAGTGGCCCCTCTGGCTTTGTCCAAGTCAACTATTTCTATAATAATTGCACAGATGAATCCAAAAGGATAAACAACTTGTTTAGTCTTGAAAAAAGTTTGAATCAAGATGAAAGCTAGTTATATTTTAAAAACCATTTGACACTCACACATAAAACCAGTTCCCTGTATAAATCAATATTAAATTCATTTGAGCAAGGATGGAGGTTTGAATTTCATTGTGTGACAACACGGGTTGGACAGATTAAGAGATCAATGGTGACATGTTTGAAACAATGGGTTCATGTGTTTATTCTTAAATTTATTTATTCATAACATGAAAAATTATAAAGTAGTAGCCATTTATATTTGAACAAACCAAGAAAAAACGCTCAATTAGGGCCCAGAGTAGCACTTCCTATTTATTAATTATATAAACTACATAACCACAGTTTTAATACAGTAGTCCTTGGTTATTTGGTTTTACGTATCAAAGTAATTAATCCAAGAAGTATTAGTCTTGACATGGGGGATCAAGCTCCTAGGAAAGACTTGATCCTAACAGTTTTCCCAAAAAGGCCTTAAAAACTCTGGTCATTTTATTCTCAATACAGCTGAAGAGCTGTGGCTCACTGATGATTCTGTGCGCCCAGTGCCTTTCAGCATGGTGCTGCCACAGAGGTAGCCAAAGTGCACATAACAAGGCAGGAGGAGACCACGATGCCATGGGAGGCATCTTGAACTATAAGCACCAAAAGCCATTGGAAGGCTGTGCATTGAGCATGTGTTTATTAATTACATGAGTCTATCATCACTAACAAGAGAACAATTGATGATGCATCAATCATGCAATTGTCCTTAAATCTCTGCTGAACTCCTCATTTCATTCTAGGGACCAAGAAAACTAGAATGTCACTTAAGGATAAATTCTCCTACTCATTAATAAATAGTGAAAAAGTTAAGAAATTCAAGTAAGACAGCTAAAAAATTTAAATGCTTTTAAAAGAAATAGAAGGAAATCACTGTAAAAAGAGTTGCTTTGTGTACTAGCATAGACAGTAATTTAATGGGAAATTATAGCCCTTTGAAAGCTGAGTCATAAAAAAAAAAGAAAAAACAGATGAGACTTCCAAATCACAGATGAAATTTATTATTTATAAAGAGAAAATGAAAGATGTTTCCAATAATGAACTGTTATGACTTTTGATTTTTCTGTAGGAATTTACTCTGAGATAAGTAATCACAGAAAAAAAAAAAAGACTTGAATTGTGATTGAGATAACTTTAAAGTTAACTATATTTCCTATGTAATAGTTTGTTCTTTTAGGTCCAGAAACTTTAGGGCAAACTCAAATGGATCCTCTACTTCTGATAGAATTTCACTGCCAATTGTAGAGTTTGTTTTACTATATCTGTGTTGTCATGGAAAACACATGAGTACAACACACACTGAGGCAGGATAGGAAAATGTTTGTCTCATTGATTTGATAATAACTTTGCACCAACTCCCCATGAGGAATGTAATTATTATATACTGCAAATATGAACTAATAAAAAATAGAAAAAAGGATAAATAAATCTAGATGAACTTATCATATGTGTTAATATTATTTTGACTTGCAGTTTTTTGGGATGATATTATTATTGTTGCAATTAATTTATTTATTTTCTTACATAGATTTAGATTCAGAGCAAAATGAGAGACCAATAGAGATTCCCAAAATGTTTTTTGCCCTGACACACCCACAGCCTCCTCCATCTGATACAATCCCACCAGGGTGGTGCACTTGTTGCAATGGATGAACCTACCATGACACATCAAAATCACCCAAAGCCCATCGTTTACATGAGTATTCACTTTGGTGTTGTACATTCTATGAGCTTGAACAAATTTATAATGATATGTATTCGCCTTTACGGTACCACAGAGTACTTTTGCTACACTAAAAATTATCTGTGTTCCACCTATTCATCCATATTTCCCTCCATCACCTTGCAGCTGCTGACATTTTTACTCTATAGTTTTGCCTTTTCCAGAATGCTGTATAGTTGGAATCACTCAGCAAGCATGTAGCCTTTTCAGATTAGCTTCTTTCTTTTTTTTTTTGGTACCAGGAATTGACCTTGGGACCTTTCACTTGTGAGACAGGCGCTGGAATCAGTGAGCTAAATCCCCGGCACCCAGATTAGCTTCTTTCACTTAGTAATATGCATTTATGCTTCTTCCATATCTTTTTATAGGTTATTTCTGTTTAGCACAGAATAGTATTCCACTGTCTGGATGTACCACAGTTATTCATTCACTTGCTAAAGAACATCTTTGTTGCTTTAAGCTCTGGCAGTTGTGAATAAAACTGTCATAAATATCCATGTTCAGGTTTCTACATGATCAGACATTTTTTTTTAATAATTTGGGTAAACACCAAAGAGCACATCTCCTGAATTGTATGGTTAAAATATGTACATCTAGTTTTGTAAGAAACCCCAAATAAATCTTCCAATGTAGCTGTGCATTTTGCATTCACCAGCAAGGAGTGAGAGTTCCCACTGCTCCACATCCTCACATTTGGTATGATCACTATCTGTGTATTGACTGTTCTGATTGGCAAATAGTGTTATCTCACTGTTAAATTTGACATGTTTTTTGATGTATTTGAATTCCAAAAGTATTATGTATGGCATTTAAATTATAATGCACTTGGGAGAAATCATTAAACAGTGTTTATTCCTAAGGAACAGTTGTATTGGATGATATCCATTTCTATATTACTTTTTAAGTATGCAAATGCACTATAGAAACTTTTTTATTAAGTTGGTAAACTTCTCTATTTTAGAAGCAAAATCTACTACCAACAACATTATGTACAAATACCACTGCTTACACTACTAGCACTAGACATTAACCACTAGAACCACCACACACATACACACACACACATGACCCTCCTCATAGATGCATCAAGAGGTTGCTGTCCTCTGAATCAGAGTATGTGTGGGTTCATACAATTGGTGTCTAGACTATAAAGAAAGATGAGAAATCAAGTTTCTCCCTTGCTTTCTTTGAGAGGCAAGAATAACATAAAAATCTCACTCCAGATATAGAAAATATGTTCAAAAGATGTTAAACAACAGCATTTCTTCATTTCTTCTTGTATTCAAGAAATTTTTGTTAGTGCCCACAATATGCCTCATCTAGAAGCAGAGATTAATAAATGTATAAAATAGACCATGTCATTTATGTATGTTGTGCCCAGATCGCGAGGTCCCCAAAGACCACCAAGGAGCCGATTCCGATGCAAACACACGAGGGTCGTTTATTCAAGCTTGAGCGGGGACTCTCATCCGACACCGATGCAGCGGGTCAGGATTGAGAGGCCCGACTCTAAAACACCAGGGGTTTTTTAAGGCGCGGGGTTTCAAAAAGGCGCGGGATTTCAAATCACACGCAAATCACACAATTGGCTAGCATTTAGCAAGTTTTGAAAGTTTAAACCTAACTGGTTGGGCCTTGGCGCTGAACTGCAAACGGCTGCTCAAGTCATCGAAAAGAACATCTGGGATACTGGGGTATTGGGGTAACTACTGATTAGCTGTCGCAGGCCATCGAGAAGAGCATCTGGGACATTGAAGCAGCTACTGATTAGCTGTTGCTAGGCTAGTTGCTAGGGGACTGCTGAACATTATCACAGGCAGGTGGCCAAAGTGCATCTTGTGGTTTTTCTTGGAACTGGAATTTATGTCCAGGCCACCTTACTCTAAGATGGGGCCAAATTTTAAAATGGAGTCACTCAGGTCTCACAATGTACTTTACATTCTAAAGAATCAACTTTATACCAAGAATATCTTTATGTTCTTGATATCTTTATATTCTTCATATCTTTAATATCTTTATATTCTTCAACTTTAGATCAAGAATATCTTTATGTTCTTGATATCTTTATATTCTTCATATCTTTAATATCTTTATATTCTTCAACTTTATATCAAGAATCATCTTTATATTCTAAAGAAAAAAAATAAATAAATGGAGGTTCAACATGTCAGATATTGAGTTGTTTAAAGTAAAATAAAGCAGAATAAAGAGACAAAAAATGGCCAGGGATGTAGCTCAGTGATGCTGAGCCTGCCTGGCAAGTGCAAGGTCTTGAGTTTGATCCCTAGTACCAAAAAAAAAAAAAGAGAAAAAGAGAGACAATGATGACGTAAGGGAGTCATTCAGACAAGGTATTCGGGGAGCTGAAAAGTAGTGAAAAAACAAGGCAGGTCAGGAAAGAGCTTTGTAGGCAGAAACCAGCATATACAAAAACCACGAGACAGGGCAAATACGTTCCACACTGAACATACACTCACAGGCACTTTAAATGAAGGTGTAAAGTGCAGAGTCAAGACATATGATATCAATATGATGTTCCCAAAAGCTTCAGTATTGTTATGGTTTAGATCTGGGGTGTCCTCCAAAAGCCTCACGTGTTTAGAAGGTGACTGGATTATGGGAGTGCTATAGCTGACTTGCTATAGGAGGTGGGGCCTGGCTGGAAGTGGGTCACTGGGGGAAGACCTGGAAGGGTGTATCTCCCTCCCTGGGGCCTCCCTCTGCTCTTTACTTCCTGGCTTTTATGACATAGACAACTTTCCTCCACAGCAGGCACTTCCACCGTGCCAAGTTCCAGCCTGCCAATTATGGATTGAAACTTCTGAAACTGTGAGCCAAAATAAACTTATCTTCCTATAAGTTGTGGGTGTCAAGTATTTTGTCCCAGTAGCAAGAAAGTGACTAAGACAAATGCTTTCCCAAAATATGTGTTCCCACGTTCTGGTTAAACACTCCCCCAACGCTGACACCAACTCACTTTGAAGAGTTAACAAGATTAGCATTTGCACAAAGCAGCAAATGACCTAATATGGAATAAACTAGTATAAATCCTGCCTGAAGCTTAATGTTATTCAAATATACATAACACTTTTATTCCCATACAAGTATTATGTGCTAAAAGTACTAAGTAGCGGTCAGGAATTTGTAAAATTCACTTGGAACTGGATGAAGTCAGAAGAGGAAAAGCATATTGATTAAGAATAATATGAACTGTCAAATGCAACAAAAAAGGGGGAAAAGCAGAAAAGGGACTCCAATCTCTGAGGGTTCACACTCTTTCCTGTTCATCTCTTCTCTCTGTACCAGGTTAGTTTTTTTGTTTTGTTTTGTTTTGCTTTGTTTTTTCTTTTTCCTCCCTATACAATGGCTCCTGATTCTCTGGTGAGAAAAGGCAGCTGACAGATGTAAGGGTTATATCTCATTGTGCAAGAGTCTGAAGAAACTGAATTCTCTTACTCAAATCCAGTACCAGAATTTCTAAAGATGGACTCTGGTTTAAGGAAGAATTTGCCTAGTCTTTGTCCCCAGTTTTTAACACAAAGCTTCAAAAACCCTCAGGATTTTCTTGATGATAAGAATGCCTTTGTTATGCTAATAAAATGGCTCCTGGGTGTTCCCTAGCTACCTTCAGGGTGGAAGCTGGGCACCAGAAAGACCAAACACTTAAGTAGGCCATTGGAGTTTCCAACAACTGACTCTCCAGGGAGGGGAAGGGAGATGAAGATTGAGCAGAGTCACATGGTCATTTAGTTAATCTCAGCTATGTAATAAAATCACAATAAAAACACTAAAGCTCAGAAAACTTTCCTCCTTAATAGGAACATTGATGTGCTAGAAAAATGATACATCCTGGTTTTTTAGTGGGAGATTGGAAACTTCAATCTAGAGCCCTCCCAGACCTTGCCCAATTACAATAAAATTTAATATACAAATATTCTACAACACTTTCCTAAGTTCTATGAATTGTTTTAGCACACTGTAGAATTTGAGAGAGTTGTAGAAGCCCCAGCTATATAATCAGCCAGAAGTGTGGGTAGTCTGAATATCCTATTTGCCACTGGGGCATGAAGGGACAGCAGTGCTGTGGAGGACTGAGCCCTTCAATTTGTGGAATTGATGTTAAATCCAAGCAGTTATTGCCAGAATGCAGTCCACCCAGTTGAGATGGAAACAGCATAGACTCACTACTGAAGCCTAATCAGTGAGGACAAATGGTGGGATAAAAAAAATTAACCCAGTTTGGATCTTTCCACCCTGAATGAATCAACTCTCACACTTATAATGTAGTGGCAGCTATGGTAACCATGTGAATTTAGAAGGAAGGGAAATTCCTAGCAGAGACAAGCTGCGCAGACAGCGTCCTGGTGCTCTCTTCCCACTGCTCAAAGCTTCAATGACTGACAAAGTATATTATGCATGTTATTCTTAAATCTAGCTAGACCAACAGATGCATCTGCTGATGCTATGAATTCATGTAACCATTCTGTGTGGCTGGAAAATACATGTAATGCTGAACTTCTAAATGTTAAAACATTTCAAAATGACAAAACACTTTTCAGTGGCTAAAATATATTAAAATTGAGAGTTTATAAATAGTAACTTCATCTTGTAAGCAACTGGCAATGGGATTCCATGTATCCAGAAAATTATTCGGTGCTTTTCTCTAGTATGTATTTTCTTTGGCACAATAGGTAAGTGTGCTCCTAAACACAGCCCTGACTGTACATGTAAGGTCTATTCTGACACTACATGTACAAAAGTGATCACATGTGGTATAGCAGTAAGTTATAATATGACTACAAAGAACTACAGCCTTTTAGAGCTAAAAGAGTAAAATGAACACTGTCTATTTGCACTAGCAAGGTATACACAAGAAAGAAAGCTCTCAGTCTGCTCTGTTACTTATTGCCTGCTGAAATTCTCCTCGAACACTGAATGTGTTCTGTATTTCATAGCACATCAAAGTGGTACTTCATGTATTAGCTCTCAGTGTCCTTATTGCCAAGGAATTTACCTGTCCCCTACAAGAATTGAGAACATAAACTGTTTTCTATCCTTTTAGTCCTCTAGAGCAACATAATGACTAGAACCTCACATATGCAAAAGAAATATCTGTTATATTTGCATTCTTTGATGGTCTCTTGGAAGTGATCTAAACTCTTAGTGTTGGTTTGCTCATGAGTAAAGTGAAAGTTATTATGATCCTGACTTCACTGGGTTGTTATGAGAATTAAATGCCCCATAAATGCTGCTGTTGATAACTGAGGCCCAGTCAGCAATCATAATTCACTGATTAGAAGCCATCAGACCCTAAGCAAGTTATTTATAGGTGGAGAAATCACAGGAGAATATTTCACAAGAGGCACAGGTCACTGTTCTCAAAATAAGCAGCAAGCGAAGTCTCCCTAGTCAAACAGCCATCCTCTTTCTGGTCTCCTCCATAGTCATTGCCCCATCAACATCACTAGTTTTTGAATACTTATTAAGTCATACATGCTCATATTTGCTACTTGATATTCTTTTGTTTTTAACATGTCATCAGACTAATTTTTTAGGAATGAAATAACGTAACTTTTGTGTTATAGTATACATGTTTAGAGACTTTGTTACACTTTGCAATTCTGCAATAGAAAAAAATCTTGATGCTTTTCTATTTATTTCATTAAATCAATTTTATCCACAATACTCAATATTTATCATTTACCTATCCAACATGTCAATATCCAGTATCCAATATGACATATTGGTTATGCATTACTACTGCATTTTCTCTATATGGAGATGTTAGTCAATAAAACAAACATCATGGAAGCAAATTATAGTATAAGTTGTAGAATTAAGAAATTATTCTCTTTTTTAGAAGTAAAATTTAGTTTTTCTTCTTTATTTTTTATTAAACTTATTTTCTAACTGGTACATAAAAACATATATATAATCTTAATAGGTTATTATGAGCTGTTTTGATACATATATATGTATAAAATTTTTAAATCAGAAAGAAATCTTGTTTGTTTCAACACTGGAGATTGAATCCAGGGCCTTCACACTGAGCTACATCTCCAGCCTTTTTTTGTATTTTTAATTTTTTTAATTATGAGGCAGAGACTCACTAAGTTATTTGCCCAGGCTGATCTTGAACTTGCAATCCTCCTGCTTCAGCCTTCCACTGCTGGGCATGCGCCATCATGCTCAACTCAGAAAGAAGTCATTTTGATGATAAAATCAAGAACCATGTTATACTATTTGTAGTTTAACTTTTAAGAAATCAATCTCAATATAATTTAAATATAGTTTAAAACACACACACACAAACACACAGTATGGAAATAGCAAATATACATAAAGTTCACCAGGCAAATAAATACTAAAAAACTTTTAAGTCATACTCATCTAAAATATATATATTTTAGTAAGTAAAAGTAATACCATTCTTTGGGAAATTTTTTGATGGAAGAAAGAGAAGGAAGCTCATCAACTAGAATTCCAATAAAGGTTAAATAAAGTTTTCAAAATAAAGGTTTTTGATACTTACCAACTATCAAATTAATTTGACATAAAATTGAAGTTATTTGGACTATTAAACCCGTAATTAGAACTTATATTGGTTAGGAGCCATTTTTAGAAGTTTATTAATTCAAGGTGACATTTTTAAAAACCTTCCATCAAAAATACTATTTCCAATTGCCCAGAGTATATTTAAATGTGAGCTAAATTCTCTGCTACCAGGAAGGCACTGAAGTAGTCTTGCTGGGAACCTTCCAGTAAGCATCTTACCTTTTCACATAAACAAAGGTGATTTTGTTACCTAAATCATATATTCCATCTTAACTGAGATTATAATCCTAAATTTTCGCTCCCAACAAGTTCTAGAAATATATAAATAAGAGTCTCCTTATTTTTGACACAAAGCAAAATATCATAATTTACTGCTGGGGATCACAATTCCAGTATTTCGATAGTGGTATGCTGAGCATGTTCCTTCTTGAATTATTGCCAGCTAACCTTCATTTTGTGATATATGAATATCGCCAGGGAAATTCAGAACCCTTCAGCCACTTATGTATCACGTTAATATTCCCAAGTGGTTTTATTAAAGGCGCCAGCATTGCTCCTCATTAAGAGTTGTCATGCAGTGTTTTATTTTGATATTTTACTTCACTGATTTTCATCATAGTTTCCTACCTACGTTCCAGACACCATGACTGCATTCATAAACTTGCATATAATATGCATGTGAAATCATATTTCCTTCTTGGACGCATTAACAACATTCCATCTGTCTGTTCCTTTTTAAACTGTTAAGTTTTCCACATTGAACACAGAATTGGGTTACAATTACCTACTATGGCTGTTCATCAAAATAATATTTTAAGTTGTATATAATATTGTTCCATATTATCCTTCGCCAAAGGAGTTTAACTTTACACGTCCAGATATTTCTATCATAAACCTAAAGGCATATTAGAGCGTCTTAATGTTGAAAGGAATATTTAGGGTGTTTTTAGTCTAATCCCCTCATTTTTCAGGGAAGAAAGGGTTGTTCAAAAAGATTGGAAATGAGGAGGGAATGGAGGGTGAGAGTGTACACTTTTGGGCCAGTGCTGAGGTACAAAGCTGCCTGCACCACATCCAGGTTGTGAGACTTCCACAAATTGTGACCTTTCTCTGTGCCTCTGTTTCCACATCTGTAAACCTGTATACAATGTACTCCATTGTGCTACTGCAGGAGTTAAGGGGCTAATACACCCATGAAGAACAGTTCCCCACTCTGTGGTTTCTGTTAGGAAGGAATTGCCTTAAATACCCTTGACTGATGACTTTGAAAGAGGAGGCAGGCTCATGTAGCTCAGCACCTTTCTCTGTCTTTCCCCTAGGACCGTCTGCTCACAGAATGTGTTCTCCTCATCCCTTTTCTGCTCCACTGAGTTTCTTTCATTTGCAAAATCCCCCGGTTGACCAGCATGGCCCGAGACTACATGCAGAAACATATATAGGCCATCTCTCTCAGTGATAAAGGCATGGTGCCCAGGCACCTGTGGTTGGAGATTAGGGATATCGGTTTAGTGCCTTCATTGTGCCCTGTGCCTCTGATAAATAGGTCCTTTCTACATCAGTCAACAAGATAGAATTTAGGAAGGACTGCATTAAGACATGCACATCTTCACACCTTACCCAGACAGATACCTAACAGAATATTAAAGCTATTCTCTTCCACACCAAAGACTATGGCTGTTGTAATTTGTGAAATGTATTTCCCAAAGCTCACAAGTTGGGAACAATCACCTGTCCAAGTGTTGAGAGGTGGGACCTTTAAGAGCTGATTAAGAGGCAGAACCTCGCAAATTGATTAATAATGTTATGCAAGAGTGGACTGGTTATCAGTCTCTAGAACTGTGAGCCAAATAAACTTCTATTCTTTATTTTTAAGAATCTATCTAATCCCAGGGTTCACTGTTTGGAAGCCTGAAATTGCTAAATTATCTTATATTAGCTTTATTCATCACTGAAATAATATTTATTCCTCGATCTAATTTTATTTTCTCTATCATTTGTTTTAGAACTTGCAGAGGACTGTAATATTGATTATGCCCAAAGCAAGCCATAAGGAATTTACCCCACAATTGGCTTGTTTATAAAAGTGAGTCTGGCTGAAGCCTATGTGCTGAGGTCAGAGTAACTCAAACCCAAATTCCATTCCCACAACTAAAACCTTCAGACTAGAAGGACAGTGTTCCAATTACAATCATATATTTTGTCTATTCTATTCCTAATTTGAGAATGCTTTGTCTTGTCCTTTATGAGCCTTGTTTACATTAATTCCCATAGAAACCACACATCACCTTTACCCCAATTGATTGCCAATAAAAGTCAGTGCCTTTGTTGGTTGCACCAGCATTGGTCATCCTGGCACCCCACTTTCTCTCTCGTACTTCTGTCTCCTAATGTATTTTTTTTCCTCAGGCCTGCATCATATACTGGGTAGGTGAGTACTGGAACCTGACTACAGGGGTCTCTGGCAGAACTCCAACAAGGACAAATGGAATCAACCTGGCTAATAATAGATGAATGGATTCTTTAAAACCTGGTATATATACCCAGTGGAATACTATTCAACATTAAAAAAAGAAGGAAAACATTTTGTTATTTGTGATAACATAGATGAATTTAGAGGATGTTAAGTTGAAATCAGCCAGGCATAGAAAGACAAATTCTACATCTTCTCACTTCCACATTGGACCAAAATCAGTTGAACTCATAGAAGCAAAGAGTAGAATGGTGGTTATCAGACACCTGCATTCAAATATTAAATGATTTAAGATATTATGACTTCATTATAATTCAAGTCAATAAAGTTTTTTTTAGTGAATGAATAGTACCCTAATGGCATAAAAAATACTGTAAATTCCTCAGTTTCAAAAAGCTATAGTGTAGTGAAAAAGATTCAGGATAGAGTATAATTTGAGGGGCCAGGGATGTAGCTCAGCAGCACCACACCTGCATGGAAAAAGCAAGGTCCTGAGTTCAATCCCCAATACCAGAAAAAAAAAGAGTATTATTTGAAATCAACCATATCTCATATGCTATACTGTTGCGTTGAACTTTTAACACTGTTTGACACTATTTACACAGAACCAACATGATATTGGCAGAGCACAGTGTTTCTTCAAAGAAAGTGAGTCCAAGCCTGAGCAGAGAAACTGCTGCAATGAAATGATATGACCCTTAATGGGTTGTAAATCAAACCCATAGAAGAAACAGATTTGAAATGCATATGTCTTGTAAAACTGAAATACAAAATTAGTTTCTTATTGAATTTGAAGAATAAATTAATAAATACTTCCCCCCCCCAAAAAAGAGAGTAAAGAGAATAGGCACCTCCCAAACAAATCCCAGGGAAAATTCTATTGAATATAGGAGCAGGAGAAGTGAGCAATATGGGTAGAAAGTGTGAGATCTACAGAATAAATCTGATGCACAAGAGCATACACTCAGAGATTCCTTAAAAACAACAAAAGAGCAAAGAAATTTGATCTAACAGCTACTAGATGGCATAAAGATGACTAATTTAAGACTAAATAGCCTTAGGGAAAAGTCAAAGGACAGCACACCTGGAATAAAAAGGATGGAAAACAATATTCCATGCAACAGGAACCTGGAAAAAAGCAGGAGTAACAACTTTAATTTCAAACAAAGTGGATTTCAATTCAAAAATGGTTAGACTAGGCAAAATAGATAGCTACATACTGGTTAAGTGAACAATTCAACAGGAAGAGATAAAACTTATAAATATATATGCAACAAACACCAGCACAGTCAACTTCATAAAACAAGCAGTACTAGCCATAGAAAATCAGATAAATAGGATTATAATGGAGGACATCAAAACAAGTAGGGCACCTTGTCACAAATAGATCAACTTAAAAAACAACAACAAAGAAATGTCAGAGTAGAATCAAAATCTCTAACAAATGGAATAGCTATCTATAGGGTGTTCCACCCAACAACAAAGGAATACACATTCTTCTTAGCAGCATAGAGTGCTTTCTCCAAAATAGACTACATGCAATCCCATAAGGATGCCTAAGTAAAGTCAAAGCTTGAAATTATTTCATGCATGTTATCAGATAATAGTGGAATGAAACAAAAAATAAATGGCAAAAGAAAGCACAGAAATTATGCTAACATATGGAAATTAAACAAAGCCTCTTTGAATAATCAATGTGTGACAGAAGAAATCAAGGAAGAAATTCGATAATTCCTAGAATCAATTGATAATGCCAGTACAACATATAAGAACCCATGGGAGGGCCGGGGATTTAGCTCAGTGGTTCTGCCGCCTGCCTCACAAGTGCAAAGACCTAAGTTCATTCCCCGGTACCAAAAAAAAAAAAAAGAACATATGGGACACAATTAAAGCAGTCCTAAGAGAAAAGAGTAGAGCTGTGAATGCCCACAATAGAAAAATGGGATGAGCTCATATAAATAACATAATGATGCATCTCAAGGTAATAGAAAAACAAGAACAATATAAATTCAAAGCTAGTACAAGGAAAGAAATTATAAAGATCAGAGCAGAAATTAATGAAATTGAAACTAAAAAAATTCAAAGAAACAATAAATTGATGAGCTGATTCTTTGAAAGAATAAAAAAAACAAATCTTACCCCAAAAAGGAAAGAAAATATCCAAATCCATGCAATTAGAAATGGAAAAGGTGAAATCACAAGGGACTCTCTCAAAATCCAGAAGATTATTACTATTTTGAGAACCTCCACTCTAATAAAATGGATAATTTAGAAGAAATGAATATTCTTTTAGATAAATATGAGCTACCAAAACTGCACCAAGAAGACATAAAAAACCCTCAATAATCCAATATCAGGCAATAAAAATGAGGAAGTAATAAAAAAATAAAACTATCAACTAAAAGAAGCCCAGGTCCTGATGGATCCACTGATGAATTCTATAAGAAGTTTAGGGAAGATGTAATGCCGATATTCCTCAAGCTCTTTTTAAAAATTGAAAGCAAAAACCACTGTGGAAATCAGAATGGAGATACCTCAAAGAGCTAGAACTAGAGGTCCCATTTGACCCAGCTATTCCCCTGCTGGGGATCTTCCCAAAAGAATTAAAAGAATCATACCACAGCAATATATGTTTACCCGTGTTCATAACAGCACAGTCTGTAATAGCTAAAGCTTGGAAACAGCCCAAATGCCCATCAACTGGAAACTGGATAAAGAAGATGTGTTTTTTTTATAAAATGGAGTACTACTCAGCCATAAAGAATGAGAAACTAGAATCACTTATAGTTAAATGGATGCATATTGAGGCCATCCTCTTACATGAAATAAATAGGACACACATGTATAAATACTAAATAGTTTCTCTAGTGTGAGAAACTGAAAGTGTATATAAGGGTTAAAATGATTAAAATGAATAATTGATAATTTGAAACAGGAAGAAAAGGTCCAAAGTGGTAGGGGTGGTAGGAGGGGAAGGGGAAAGGGAAGAAGGGAAAGGAAAAATTATGAGAAAAGAAAAAAAATGGATGGGAGGGGCAGGGGAAAGGAAAGAAGGGAATGGAAATGGAAATAAAGTCTTTGTAAATAGGGAAGGGTGGAGGGGTTGAAGGGAGGGCTAGGAATGGGGGAAAAAATAAGAACAAAGATGCATTATGTAAAGGTACAATTCCCAATGAGAAATGTAATTGTGTTGTATACCTACAATGTACCAAAAAAAGAATTTAATAAAGTGCAAAAAAAAAAAAAAAAATGGAAATGAAGTCTATGTAAATAGGGAAGGGTGAAGGGGGATGAAGGGTGCACAGGGAATGAGGAAAAAATAAAAACCAAGATACATCATGTACAGATACAAGCACCCAATGATAAATGTAAACATATTGTATACCTAAAATGTACCCATAAAAGAATTTAAGGGAAAAAAAAAATGAAAGCAAAGAAGTACTCTCAAAGTCATTCCTGGAAGTTGTTATTACCTTGATTCCAAAACCTGAAAAGGATCCAATCAAAAAAGAGCTACACGGCCAGGGATTTAGCTCAGTGGTTCCGTCGCCTGCCTCACAATCAAAAGGTCGAGTTCAATCCCTGGTACCAAAAAAACCCCCCAAAAAACAAAAAGAACTACAGACCAATCTCTTTAATGAACACAAATCCAAAAATAGCCTCAACAAGATACTGGTAACAAACTACCAAAAATATCATACATCATGACAAAGTAGTATTTATCTCAGGAATGCAAGGATCATTCAACACATGCAAATCAACAAATGTAATACAGCACACAAACACAAGCAAGAACAAAAGTCACATGACCAACTGGATGCAGAAAAAGCCTTTGATAAAATATAACATCCATTCGTGATAAAAAAAAAACCCTAAAGAAAATATGTATAGAAAGAACTTATCTCAATCTGATAAAAGCTATTTATAATAAACCAACAGCAAACATCATATTAAATGGGGATAAGCTGAAAACTTTTCCTCTAAAGTCAGAAACAAGACAAAGATGTCCTCTGTCATCACTCCTGTTTAATATAGTTCTTAAAATATTAGCCAGAGGAATCAGGCAAGAAAATAAATAAAAGAAATGTGTATAGGAAAAGAAGAAATCAGATTATTGTTTTGCAGATGGCGTGATCCTCCACATATAAGACTCAAAAAATTTCTGCAAAAGAATCTAGAGTTAAGAGTAAGACTTGATAGCATTGCAAGATAAAAGTCAACACATAAAAATCAATACTGTTCCTGTACACTGATAATAAACTCATGGAGAGAGAAATTAAGGAAACAATACCTTTTCACTATAGCAGAAAAAAAATGAAATACCTAAGAATCAAGCTAACTAGAGGTGAAAGACCTCTATAATGAAAACTACAGTACTCTGATAAAAAGTAGATTAAAAGGACAGGCAGAAACAATATAATAAAAAAGGCCATACTTCAAAAACTGATATACAGATTTGACACAATTCCAATAAAAATACAAATAGCATTCCTCAAAGAATTAGAAAAAGCAAACCTAGAATTAAATGGAACCAGAAGAGTCTTACAATAGCAAAAGCAATCCTGAGCAACAAGAGCAAGACAAGCATTATAATCCTGACATCAAGGTATACTACAAAGCTACAGTGATAAAATCAGTGTGGTATTGGGAAAGAAAAAAAACATGTAGATCAGTAGACAGAACAGCGGCTGCAGAAACAATTCCAAGCATATTCACCTACTTGATCTTTGGTAAGGGAGCCAAAAAAACAAAAGAAGAAGAAGATCCAAAATATTCTACTGAAAGACTTGTGGTGTTTATAATCAAATCCAGCAATCTAGCAGAATTTAAAACCAACACACAAAAATCAATAGCATTTCTATACACCAATAATGAGAAAAAAAATCAGGAAATCAATGCCATTCATGATAATTTCAAGAAAAATTAAATACTTAAAAATTAATCTAACCTTTGTAGTGTAGTTTCAAGTGGAGTGTTGTGATACCCCTTCCATGTCTCTGTTATCTAGAATTGCTTTTGCTATTCTGGATCTCTTCTTGTTCCAAATGAATTTTTGGATTGTTTTCTCAAGGTCTGTGAAGTGTGCTGCTGGGATTTCAATTGGGATTGCAATGAATCTATATAGCAGCTTTGGAAGTATGGCCATTTTCACTATACTGATCATTCCTATGCAGGGGCAGGGGATGTCTTTCCATCTTCTGATATCATCTTCAATCTCTCTTTTCAGAGTGCTATACTTTTCAGAGAAGAGGTTTTTGATTTCTTTCATTAGGTTGATTCCTAGGTATTTCAGTTTTTTGGATGCTATTGTGAAAGGAATTGTTTGCCATATTTCTCTCTCAGTGAGTCTATTGTTCATGTAGAGGAAAGCTATTGATTTTTGTGTTGACCTTGTATCCAGCTACTCTACTGAATTTGGTTATTAAGTCTAGAACACTTTTGGTAGAGTTCTTGGGGTCTTCCATATAGAGTATCATGTCATCTGCAAATAATGACAATTTGACTTCTTCATTACCTATCTTTATTCCTTTTATTTCTTTCTTTTGTCTAATTGCCGTGGCTAATGTTTCCAAAACTATATTGAACAGGAGTGGTGATAATTGACATCCTTGTCTTGTTCCTGATTTTAGTGTGAAGGATTTCAGTTTTTGACCATTTAGTATGATATTGGCTGTTGGTTTTTCATAGATGGCATTTATCAGATTGAGGTAGAGACCATCTATTCCAATTTTTTGTAGGGTTTTTATCATAAATGCATGTTGGATTTTGTCAAATGCTTTTTCTGTATCTATGGACATAATCATATGGTTTTTGTCCTTGGCTCTATTGATATAGTGCATTACATTGATTGATTTTGTGTATGGTAAACCACATTTCAAAGAAGTAGAAATAGCAAACATACGAAAAAATGTTCAACATCACTGGTCATTCGAGAGATGCAAATGAAAACAATCCTGATTCCACCTCACCCCAGAAAGAATGGCTGCTATCATGAAATCAACCAATAATAAATGCTGGTGGGGCTGTGGGGAAATAGGAACCCTGCTCCACTACTGGTGGGAATGTAGACTGGTGCAACCACTGTGGAAATCTGTATGGGGATACCTCAAAGAACTAGGACTGGAAGTCCCATTTGACCCAGCTATTCCCCTGCTGGGGATCTTCCCCCCAAAATTAAAAAATCATACCACAGTGATATATGTGCACTCATGGTCATAGCTGCACAATTTGTAATAACTAAAACTTGGAAGCAGCCCATCAACTGGAGACTGGGTAAAGAAAATGTGTTTTTTTTTAATGGAGTACTACTCAGCCATAAAAAATGAGAAAATTTAGAGACATTTATAGCTAAATGGATGCACATTGAGGCGATACTCTCAGATGAAATAAACAGGACACACATGTGTAAATACCGAATAGTTTCTCTAGTGTGAGAAACTGAAAGTATAAATAAGGACTAAAAGGTATAATAGATAATGTGAGATAGGAAGAAAAGGGGCAAAGGGGAAGGGGAAGTGGGAGGGGTAGGGGAAAGGAAAGAAGGGAAAGGAATTAATATGAGAAAATGAAAAAATGGAAACAAAGTCTTTGTAAACAGGGAAGGATGGAGGGGTTGAAGGGAGGGCAGGGGAAGGGGGAAAAATAAGAACCAAGAGAGATTATGTAAAGGTGCAAATTTCCAATGATGAATGTCATTATGTTGTATACCTAAAATGTACCAATAAAATAAAATTTTTTTAAAAATTAACCTAGCCAACAAAGTAAAAAAAAAACAACTCTACAACAAAAATTACAGTAGTCTGAAAAAGGAGACTGAAAAGTACATCAGAAAATGAAAAGATATCCTCTATTCCTGGGTAGGTAGAACCAATATTGTCAAAATGACCATATCCCCAAATCTGATATACAGATACAACGCAATTCCAATCAAAATACAAATAATTTAAAGATCAAAATAAAAGATAGACAACAGGAAACAAGGAGACAGATCTGTTTGAAAATGGGAAGCAAAAACGGAATCTAGAGGTGGAGGGAGAGAGAGGGGAATAAAAAGAATTGAGGAATGTTATGTACAAGTACCTATTTCTCATGATGAATGCAATCATTATGTACTACAAATGTGATAGATAGATAGATAGATAGATAGATAGATAGATAGATAGATAGCTTTCTAAAAAAAAAAAAGAGCAGGTACCTTAAGAGCAACAGTTCCAAACCTGAACTTGAACTTCCTTTCAAATGTGTTTCACCTCAGTCTTTGCTCTCTTCATTTACATCAGCTCTTTCCTTCCAGTTGCTGCAAGCCAAAATACTTGTATTAGTCCTTGATTTCTCTCTTCCTGTCTTTCTTTTACAAGCTACATTGAGCTGTCAGGAAATCCTGTTGGCTCTGCTTTCAAAATCTATTCAAATCTTAATACTTGTTTGTGTATCTGTTGCTGGTCATCAAACTGAGGGCCTCACACATGTTAGGCAAGTGCTCTACCACAGAGTCACCTCCCCAGTTCCAGTTGCTAATACTTCCAACCACCTCCTCTTCTGCTATTTTTGTCCAAACCACCATCACTATAACTCAGTTAAATGACTGGGGTGGCCTAACTATGGTGCTTCCACCTTACTCAATATTTGTGCTCACTATAATGATCACAGGAGACATTTTACAACTATAAGATCATGTAAATTCCTGTGTTCAAAATATTGTATGAGTTATAATTTTTTGAGAGTAAGCTCTTGTAACAGAGAAGAGAGGGACAGGCCTGATATTCTCCTCAAGTGGCTTCTAGTCCTTCTCCAATATTCTGAAGAGAGGAAACACATTTAAACAGCAATTCAAATAAAGCATATTTTTCCAAATACACTTCATTTTTCATTGGACAATGTGAGGGTTACTAGAGATTGAAACCAGGGCCTTCACAATGAGCTATATACCCAGCCCTGTTATATTTTTTTCTTTTGAGACAGGATCTCATAAAATCGCTAAGTAGCCAAGGCTGGGCTCAAACTTGGGATCTTCCTGCCCACAGTGTTGGGATGACAGGTGCGCACCACCACATGTGGCTGGATGAATTTACAAGCAAAACTCCATGAAAGAAAAAAATTCTTGATTTCTCACGGTGTCACATTTTCTGAGGACAATAGCAGGCCTAGACAGTTTCTACATTGAAAACTCCCACTGAAAACTGCTGTGATGTTTTAAATGGATTTGGCCTCCAGCACTTCTGCCACTTCTCAGCAATAGGTGCTGGCAGGGCAGTTGGCCTCTGAGGCTCAATTTCTCATCTGAAATGGGAATCAGTCAGGCCTGTTCTGCCTGCCTCACAGGGCCACTGCAAGAACTGACTGAGATGCTCATGTCTGGGGAAATTTTTATACCTCAAGAACTCATACATATGTATGTCCTTATTATTAGCAAAACTATTTAGCAGCCACACCGCTGGACAAATGGCCTCTCAGCACCTCATCACGGCTCCTGCAGCCAGTGAATTCCCTATAAAATTACAAACAGTTGTAGACCTGCAGGTGACCGTGGGCTTAGGTGCTCATGGCTTACTGGGTGATCAAGTAATGAAGAACAAGTTATGGCTCATAAATTTTCAGAGCTGTCTTTTTCCTGAAGACTCTGACACCAAAGTGAAAAGGAAAATTGGAGCTATTTGGTAAATACAGCCGTTTCTGCTTCTGACACAAGAATCCCACTGCTCAAATGTCAGCTAACATGACCAACACATTTCAGTTTCCCCTTCTTCATTTCTACAACCCCAACCTTTCTCAGGAAAAACAAAAATGACAGGGCCATCCTAAAAAGGAGCAGAACAATCAACCCAGGGTAACATGGGCTTGTAACGATGCACATAAGTGCCCGGGTAACTGACAGTGTACTGCTCAGCTGCTCAGTACTTTGGCCCATTGCTCTCCCATGACACTGCTGTCACAGGTATGATTATAAGTATTGTGGCAGACAGAAAAAAACACAGTCACCAGGAAAGACATCTGAATCACCAACGAGGAGAAACTTTAGAAGGGCTATTGGGATATTACCTTGGCACCAATATGTTTATTCTGATAGATTGCATCACATCATAGATGAATTAAAAACAGAATGAATCTTTTTCACAAGGCTTATATCATATATCCCTTCCACTGAGCCTGGACCATAGTAGGTGCTTTCCTTTCATTGTCTATATGGGACATTTTCTCTGTGCCTCCCCTAGATCCACCCTCCATCTTTTAAACCCTGACCCCTACACTAGGAGACTGACCTGCACCATCCTTTAGTTGCCAGTTGGATCCAGCCAACAGGAGTCCCAGGAAGAGAGAAGAGTGAGGGTGATAGGATGGTGTACTCCATGGCTCTCACATGGGGGGATCACTTCAGGCTACTACCTCCCTCAGCCAAGATTGCTGACCCTCTCAAGAAAACACTGTGTTTCTCCCTACTTTCTCCTTCCAAATTAACTGCCTCCACTTTTGTTTCTTTTTTTTTGGGTACCGGGGATCAAACTTGGGACCTTGCACTTGTGAGGCAGGCGGCGGAACCACTGAGCTAAATCCCTGGCCCCTCCACTTTTGTTTCTTTGGGCTAGAGATTGTGACAATTCTGCAGTTTCTGTCCCTGGGAGTGTGGCACTGTTCTTTGTGGGTTCCCCACATCTGGTCACTCCTTTATAAATAAACAGTTCCTTACTAAACCCTCCTAAGCTCTGTATTCTACAGGTGACATCTGCTTTCTGCCATGCTCCTGACCAATATACTCTTGTTGAATGAAATGAACATGTCCTAAATATTTATTTTATTTACCAGACGTATGACTATAAAACAATAACTAAGTAGAAAAATTCTAATTTTATCATATTCTATGCTCAAAGTACACCTTTATATTTTATTAACTATATTCTTTCAGTCTCAGTTTAAATGTCTCATCTTCAGACCTATGTTCCACAGCCCCTGATCTATGCCATAGTGTTTTGCTTTTCTTTCCTATGACTTACCACAGTTTGTTTTTACATACATTTATTTGTTTATGTTTAATGACTACTGCCTCTAGACCTTAAACTGTATGAAGACTGCAATGTTCATTGTCTTTGGCACCATCTCAAAATAACTTATTAGAAATAATCTTGAATTCATACCTCATTTGACTATGCACTCTTGATAGTATAATCAAATGTCCTTCAGATCTTGAAATTTATGCCAGGTCATTCTGCTGAAACACAAATTCTGTTCATCTACAAATTTTTGAATATTGTAATATAGCAAAAACATGAAAGTCTTTAACAAGGTTTAAAATCAACTCCAGTGTTCTGGAATGTTTGCTATAGGTGCATCTGCCACATGTCAGTTTACTGCCATGGTGACCATTTCTCCATCTTAATGCTTTGTCATTTCTCTTCCCTGTCTTCCAGTCAAGAAGTTGAAGGAGCAATTTTTGGACAAATTCAGTCTCTAATAATCAAAGAGGAAAAATAGCATAAAATTCTGACAGCATTGTATCCTTACCAAAAACTTTTGGTTCAGTACAGTTTTAATTATATGTTGAATTATTTAATTTTATATTTATTTTTATATATATATATATATATATATATTGAGCCCTTCCTGGATGTCACATCCTTCCAACATCACAAAAAAAATTATAGACAATTCATAATACTGTAAACTAATTTTGAAGTTGATGATAATGTATGAAAGAAGGTACCTGTTTAACTTTGAAAATATCCTTCTAAAATAGAAGCTTAAAACTTTGAGAAAAAAATTGTTTACTGCATTCCTTTGTAGTCTATCTTAATTCTGTTTGTCAATAATATGCACCTTTGGAGAAACTGATTCTGTTTAGTCTATCCTCAATATGATCTAGCTCCTTTGAGAAGCTTCCAGATACAAATGACAAGAATTAAGCACAACTTTGGGTTCATCTGGCCTGATATGCTGCATCCACAAAAAGTACTTAACTCCTTGAATGTTTTCAAAAGCTAGATGTTGTTTAAATACTCTTAGGAATAAATTACTTCTAACCCAAAATCAGACAATACTAGGCAAATGGGGGCCAGGGATTTGGCTTAGTGGTTCCAGTGCCTGCCTTGCAAGCGCAAGGTCCTAAGTTCAATCCTCGGTACAAAAAAAACTAAGCAAATGGTCAAAAACCAAAAGGTACAATTTTTCTAGCCTAAGAAAAAGTGAGTTATATGTCTTTTTTGCTTTCTAAAAAGAAACTGTGCACAACCTTTATAAACATGGTGACCGAGAATACAGTGAGAGGGCTGTCCCACAATGAGACTATTTGACTTTGACATGGTTGAACTCTCAACACACTTGGTAAACTTCCAGAAAGCCCTACCAGTCATAATTAACCACTAATGAAATTTTACTGAGAAAAAAATATTAGAAGGTATATCTGAAATCTCTTTAAGTCTGGGGGAGCAAATTCCATGAGAATGATTGCCTTCCTATATAAGAAACTGCCAAGGAAAGGCTCAGAAACAAATCTGTCCCCAACAGCTAATAATTTTCCTATTATCAAACCCTTCAGAATCATAATACCTCAGTCCCAACTGTGAGACTGCAAATATATGACAAAACAATTGATGGATTGCAGTGGCCAGTCAAATTAGTAATGTGCCTTGGGATTTGGGAACTCCACCCACCCTATGTGTGAGAAGAATTTATGAAGATAACATGACATGCTAATATATTTTTACAGCTTAAACAAGATATTTCATGCCATTTTTGAGTACCACACATAGTTTATCAATATAACTCCTAAGACCTTTATCCCCTTTTTTTCTTTTCTGTTACACATAATATAATTATCAAAAGGGTTAAGACTAACTGATGAGTGGAAGCACTTGAACCCTAGACAGAAGCCTTTTTCCCTTTCATTCTCTATTTTTTTGTTCTAATCACTGGTTGATTTTTATGTTTGTTGTTTTTGTTGTGCTGTCTTACTACAGCCTTCAACCATAGAAAAGAATTTTAAAAAGGGTGAAGGGAGGGCAGGGGAATGGGGAAAAATAAGAAACAAGATACATCAGGTAAAGAAACAAGATCCCAATGGTGAATGTAACTGTATTGTATACCTAAAGTGTACCAATGAACTTAACAGGGGGAAAAAAAAGGAGTGAAAAGAACTTTAATGATTTAGATAAAACTTGTGAAAACCTATTCTTCTTTTTTTAAGACGGGTCAGGTAGCTCAAGTCCTGCAGCAGCATTGACCAGACTTCAGGTATCTTGTAGAGAAAAATCAGGGTCACCATCTTTCCAGGCTAAAGCTTTTCCTAGTTAGAAAAAGCTACTTCCTAGCTAGAAAATAAAACAGTGCTGTTCTCTCCCCTACATATTGAGAAGTCAGATCTACTTCTGAAAGCTGCTCTCATTCTTGAATACAGTTTGTACCATTCATTATGGAAAAGTACTTCAGGCTTCTCTGCTGCGTCATACTTAACACATGAAAAATATATTCTGCTATACTGAGTACTCAAGAAAATTCCTGCAAATTTAGAGTTTATACCAGGCCTGTCACTGCTGATGATTAAGAAAAAAAAAAAGAACAAGCTGTTGACATTTGGTGAGTCCTTAGTATCTGCCTCACACAGTGTGCCTTTCCTGAATTAGCTCACGTAGTCCTTATACAACCCTGAGATAGAGACTATTATGATGCTCATTTTCTAGATGAGAAAACAGACTTCTGGAGTTTAAATAATTTTCTAAGGTCAAAAAGCTAGTAAATGAAAGAGCTGGAGCTTCAACTTGAATCCATCTCCTCCAAAACTCATGCTTTTGAGAATGAGGCTTAAGTTTCTGCAAAATTCATATGAATTGTTCACGTGCATTTGAAATTTCTCAAATATCAACCATGCAGTGGAATAAGATTTAACCATATCAAAATCCTTTAAAATTAGGCTAATATGGATAGGATACTTCACTAATTATGAACAGTATGATTGATCTTAGTACATTTACTTGAAAGCTCTAAGCTTCAGTTTTCTCATTTGTATAAGGCTCACAAGATTATTAAAGGCTAGAATAAGATCAAATATGTCAAGTGCACAGTAAGAACCCAACAAATGGGAGCACTTTTTGCCCTTAATCCCATTAGATTTTCATTATTTAACATAATCAAGTTAAAAAAGAAAAAAAAACCTGCCTTACATATTTCCCTCTTACCATTCATATATAATAGACAATTTCATAAACATCTATTGAAGAAAACAATGTTTTTTGGAAATCGTAATGGAAAATATTATCTAAATGAAAACTAAGTAGTAACATCCCCCTTTCACACTGTGTCCATCAGGAATTTGCTCCTAGAATGACGCCAAACCAGATAAAGTTCTTGTTCTTGGTGAGAGCATATCACATTGTGAAACATAAACTTAAAATAGCCAACATTTAACAGGTGACCTCAGTCATTGGCACAACTGAAATAAAGATTTGCAAATATTTTGCTGATAGATGAAAGTGTCCCTCCAATCCTTAACACTAGGTCTAGAATTATACCACACAGTACAGTAGCCCCTTGCTGTGTTGATTACCGGGCATTTGAAATGAGGCAGCTCTCAAAATAAACACTGGGTTTTGTAGACTTATTATGAAAATAAGGAATATAATATTTCTCATGAATAATTTTATATTGAAATTGACATTGAATATATATAACATGCTGACTTACATTTATATATTACGAATATTAACTTCATCTCTTTTTTTTAATTTTTTTTATTTTTTTGGTACCGGGGATCGAACTCAGGTCCTTGCACTTGCACAGCAGGCGGCGAGACCACTGAGATAAATCCCCAGCCCTCTTTTTATTTTTAATGTAACTACTAGAAATATTATTTTCATATTGAGAACTTTTATGTTTGAATTTTTCAGTGTTGGTCTAGAACAATGATGGTAAACCCTTTAGAGCTTTCAATGATACAAACAGCCCATTGCAGCACACATGCCATAGGTTTGCCACCGGTCTAGAATGTTTAGCAAATCTATTCAAGGTAATTAAAAATTAAAATAGTGAAGAAAATGTCAAGAACATGTTGAATGTGGAGTCTAGAAAAAGATTAAAAATCATTTAGTATGTATCCAGTAACTACACTGAGAGGTTAATCTTGACTTTTAGTGACCAGTGTTATTAACGGAAAAGGAGGTAGTCTTTCAGCAGAATCATTATCCTCATATCCATTTGCTAGGGCTGCCGTAACAAAGACTTGGCAAGGCTCTTACCCAAGAGCATATCACAGTCTAAGTGGCTTAAACAACAGAACTTCATTTTCTCACAGTTCTGGAGGCTGTGGCAGTCCAAAACCAAGGTGTCAGCAGGGTGTTTTCTTCTGCAGCCTCTCTCCTTGGCTTGCAGACGGCCAGCCTTCTTGAGTCTTCACAGGTCTTTCCTGTGTGAGAGCGCATGGCTGTGCCCTACTCTGCTCTTCTGATAAGGACACCAGTCATATTGGGTTAGGTCCCCACTCAAATGATGTCATCTTACCTGAATTGTTTTTTAAAGGTTGTATCTCCAAGGACATTCACATTCTGAAGTACTAGAGATTAAAACTCCAATCTATGAATTTTATAAGGACACAATTCAGCCCATAAAAATAATTTTGCTACATTAGTTTAAAGGAAAGTCCATCAAAATTTTCTTGGTTCTGAATACAGAATCTTCTTATTTATTAATGGATCTCTAAAATAATTCTATATAGCTAATGGGAATATCTTCTAAAAATGACTAATACTTGTAACCCCTATACATAGACCTCTTAAAGTTCCATTATATAAATCAATCTCCTCCAAGTCTTTTTCACATGAATTTTTCCCAGAGTTTAACCCAGTGGAGAGGTAATACTTCTCATTCAAGACACAATACAGTCTTTTGGGACATCATTGTACACTAATGTGCAAGGTAAAATTACCTACCCAATATTCATATGATGGAATTGGACAAGCAAACCCTGATAGACAAATGAAAACACAGGTGACAGAAAGTATCTTTGTGGAAGGTCGGGAACCTCACTGAAATGAAGTACCAAACTGACTCAAACTCCCAGATTTATTGAGTAACCACAAAGGCATAGCTTTCTGCTGAGTACAGAGGTTTGTTTCAGGTTAGCAAGGAATGGTGACAATTTGGCCAAGTTATTAACTTTTCTGATTGTCCCCTGGGTAGCTTCCTTGTTCTCTGTTGGAGTTGGCAAAATATCCTGTCTTCAGGATGTTCTAGCTCTTCAGAGTTAGAAGTCTTCTTTCTGCCCGAGCAGACATTTACCTCACTGGGTGTCGCAAAGAACTCCACATTCATATAACCTTTGAGATTTGAATTGCTCCCATATAAAGTTCTTTTTGTGATTTTGTTTCTCAATAGCTGGTTGGGTTAACAAAGTATGATACTGAAGAGTACATACAGGTCTCAAAATGCCACACACCTGAATTCAAACCTCTGTTCCAAGGGTTAGAGACATAATTCAGTGGTAAAGGACAAGGCCCTGGGTTTGATCCTCAGCAACATAAAAAAATTTTTTTAAAAAGTTTTAAATCCTTGCTCTGCTTGCTCCTAACTATATAATCCAGGGAAAATTGGTTAACTCCTCTATAGCTCACTTTCCTCTACTGTGGTATAAGGAAAATAAGGGTACCCTTAATCACAGGGGCTGTGGTGAAAATTAAGCAACCCTGACCTCCTTTCCTTTCTCCTCCACACATTAAAAAACTAGTCTCTGTCATCTTTCTCTAGCTCATCTCTCATCTTAAGGCACTCAGAGATGATAATCCTCATTGATTCACCAGCTTTTACTTTAGGGACTCTGCCACCAGACACTATATTTGATATGTGGCTCAGTAGCCTACATCTATTTAGAAAAGCTGAATTACAATCAAAAGAAAAGTAGAAAAAAAAGATTATTTGGGGGAATAAGGTCTTTGAAATTGGCACAGTCATACATTATAATAGAAGAGACGAAGAGACGACAAGAAAAACACTGGTTAATAAATGTGTTAGATACAGGTAAAAGAGAAGAGTTAAAGACGAGGTGGATTGTTAGGAACTTCTGGTTATCAAAATCTAAAGTCAACTTACAGCTTGATTTTGATTCAAATAAAAATCCAGGAGCAGATAAGGGCAAACTCACCTAAAATTATTCATTCAGAATTCACTCAAAAGAAACCGGAGCTCTGTGATGAGTTCAGCTTTCCTGACACATAGGAAATGTATGCAAAACACATCTGAAAAAGAAAATCATCTAACTTAATGTGGAAAGTAACAAGCTTCATGCTCTCCAACCCCCTTTCATGTTCCTTTCAAGCCAAGAGAAAATTAGAAAAGTTTTGTTAAACAACAAAAAAAATCAGGAATGAATATAATCCTCTCTATATAAAGTCCTCTTTATAGAAATAGTTTAAAATTATTCCTGAATCATGAATGAAAAATTTCTGACTGGTCTTTCAAAAGGATTAGAGAAACATTTGGTTAAAACTGCATACTTATTTTAATCTTTCTTGAGAAGTCTTTAACTCTGGAAAAGGAAAGATTCAATTGCTTTAGAAATCAAAATCATAACTTGGCACTTAATTATTTTACTTTACGATGTTTTGTAAAAATATACTCTATATTGTTAATGTTGATTCTTAAATCAACAATGAAAACAGTTAATTATAGTGTTCTGAGTTTATATTTCTTTTCCATAAGAATATTCCTTCTTTGTACTACTTACAAGTTTAATTTAAGCTGCATTTGGTGAAATTTTTTTAAAAAATGAAAAGTGATATTCTGACCCAGATTTCAAAGAAATAATTTGCCTTGGTTTGTCACACAAAACATTATCTCATCACAAAGCTGGAGTCAAAAATCTTGTAATTACCACAGAATAGTAATACATTGGCCCTCTGACCTCACTAGGGTTTTGAAACCCCTGTTCAAAATAAATAGTTAAGCTTCCTAGGTTGTGTCTAGTTGTTATGGCCATTGAATATAGGCATACTTGTACTTGGGTTCATGATTTAATCTGTTCATGATTACATCCTCATTGTCCCTTAATGTGTGAAGTGGGATTTTATGACTATTTATGAGTGATATATAGGGACCAGATACTTTAAACTTCTTTGGATGATGGGTGGATGGAGAGAAAGAGAGAGACAGAGAGAGAGTGAGTTCCCAATAGACACTAAAAATAAAGGAGGACACTTTAGTCCAACACAAGAAGGGTAGGTAGTATTGAAAATAGAACAGAAAACCTTGCAGATTATGGCTCAGGTTCCAGCTAAATAATCTAAAGTTTCGGCATTTATTTATGCACCTGAAAAGAGCAGTCATTCCAGCCTCCATACAGAAGTGTTCATGTAACTAAAATGACTTCACATTTTTTAAAAATGGAAATGTTTTCTATCTCAGATAAGTCAAATATCTCCCTCACACTTGTTGATTTACCCCAGCCACACTTGAGCTATTTAATTATCCAATGATTTTTTTACTGAGAGTCTGTTAAGATTAAAGAAAACAATGATTAAAAAAAATAAGATAGGGATTCAAACTCCCACTTTTGTTAGGCAGAAATGGCCTTTGAATCAACAAGACTATTGTTTACAGAAAAATTCTAGGTAAAGAGAGACACTACAATGCCTTCATATAATATGCTAAGTTTTACAGCTGCAAAATAATGAAGAACAAGTTGCTAAAATGTCATTTCAGGTAATCTCTTTAGTTTTAAAGTAAAATTGAAATTTGTTCTCAGTACTGGAGATTGAACCTAGGGGCTCTCCACCTCTGAACTACATCCTCAGGCCTTTCCCTTTTTTTGATACACAATCTTAGTAAATTGTCTAGGCTGGCCTCGAACTTGTGAACCTTCTGCCTCAGTCTCTGAGTATCTAGGTGTACAAGTACATGCCACAGCAGCAAATTTAAGGTTTTTAGATTGGCAGCAGCAGATTTGTAATAATAGACCTTCATTCCATCTCCATTACCCCACATGGAGCCAAAGATTTCTAATTTTAGGAGTACTGTTCTCTGTAAAATCAGTAGCTTCAAGAGAAAACATTATCATTATACAGTATGTGCTTCTTAGTGTGTGCATAACACAGTTAGTATACATACAGTTCCCTATAGAGAAAGCAGTGAATTTCCTAGTTACATATTGTGTTCTCCTTCACAAAAAAAAATATACAAAATGTTTTTGGCTGTTCTAAATTTCTCATTTCAACAGAAAGTACCCCACTGCTTAAATATAAAATATCATCTCCCCAGTCACAACTTTCTTCTATGCATTCCACATTCTCTTATTTCCATTATTACCTATAGTCAACTTCAAAGAAATCTGTCTTTTCTTCCTCTCTTTTTCTCCCCTATCTGGCCTAAATTTCATAGTCTATCCCTTCAAATAGTCTCTCATCAATGGTTATTTGTCCTTTACTATCTCTACATCTCTTCCATTGCATAAGGAATGAAGCCATTGGATCTAACTCTTCACCTGCTCCACTTTTACATCTGAGCTCTATGAAGAAAGTCACAGAGCCAAGAAATATGGCACCAAGAAGAAATTTAGTTTTCAACTTTGATTGAGCCTATGGAGCCAATCTGCAATCTTTTTCTGGATCCCCAACCTACTCCTTTCCTTTTGACTCAAGTTTTGCCACTTAGTATTTACATTTATCATTTTTAAATTCATGTTTCAAACCCCAAGTTTCTTAGTCACAAAAGATTATTTTACCCTTTTCTTAACATAGAAAGCATGTCACTTAGGAGGAGCTTTCTTTTTTTTCATTTTGTTTTGGTTTGGGGTGGGGTTTTTGGTGTTTTTGTTTTTGTTTTGTTGTTGTTGGGTTTTTGTTTTTTGCTGTTGTTATTGTTGTTTGGTACTGGGCATTTACTTTGAGACAATCTCATTAAATTTCTAAATTATGCAAACCGGACTTGAACTTACAATCCTCCTGCCTCAGCTTCCCAGAGGGCTAGGATTACAGGCTCATATCACCATGCCAGGCAGAAGGACATTTCTTAAAGCCCTATTTTCTTATTTCAGTATTTTCAGTGTACATACCTGTACACCTTTGGTCACAATGAATAAGATGTCTGGCAACCCACATCTCTGACCTGCTCAAGGTTTCTGTTTCACTAATCTGCTCTGCTTTCTCCACTTTCAATCTCTTCCTCTGTGTTGGATTTTACCCTCATTTAATACATGCAAACATCTCCCATGAATAAAAGTAAGCCCCCTCTCAACTCTGTGATTTTTTTTAGCAACTCAGCTTCCCCTGCACCACTCTGAAAAAAAAAAAAAAAAAAGTGTACATGATGAGACCAAATTGCTGTTCATACTGTTCCCAAATTGCTACACTCAACAGGTGATTATCTGCCTTTATCTTTCTTGATTGTATTACATTCAACAGTGTGTGCAATTTTTTTCAAATTATTTTTTTCTTCTGGCTTTTATAACATCATATCTTTTTTTTTCTTTTACCTAAATAAATACTTTCAGGGAATGAGGTCTCCTATATCTGGCCTTCCTTAAATACTTGAGTGATATAAAAGCTCTATCATGAGGCTTCAACAGTTCTACTAACCCTGTGTTATCTCTTTGTGGTTTCAACTTTCTCCATATAATAACTTCTTCTGAATCAGTGTCTCTCATCCTGATTTCACTCTAGATTCAAGATAACAAATGCTCCTGAATCTATGACAATTGCATATGCATGTTCCATAAGTACCTTGAATTCAGCATGTTAAAAAGCTAAGCTTAGACCTGTAGGATACTATTTAGAGATTCAACAGGTAGTTATAGATCCAGATCCATTCTTGACATTCTTTAATCTTTTGTCTTAATTTTAAAAGGAGTTTTAAAAAATCAATATACTTTATTGTGGAGAATTATTCATCTAAAGTTAAAGAAATCTTGAAATTTATCTTTCTATCTATATATTTTTCTATATAAAAAGACTGGAATTAAGTATACCACAAGTTAATAATAAATATTTCTTTTTCTTTTTTGGTACCGGGGATCAAAGTCAGGACTTTGTGCATGCATGGCAGGCAACAGAACCACTGAGCTAAATCCCCAGCATTAATAATAAATATTTCTGAGTTCTAAGATTTGGGATAGCATTTAACTCTCATTAATTGTTTTTCTTCTGTTGACCTAGTTTTTGCAATGGGTTTGTACAATTTTTCAATACAAGTCTTAAATAATCTTATCTTCTCTATCTATACTGGCTACTTGTAAAATTGCACTGAGTGGCATATTTTTCTAACTGGTTCCTCAAATAAGAATTTTGAATGCCATTCAACATATCATTGTACCACACACACACACACACACACACACACAGAATATATCCTAAACCATTCACTTCCTTTTTATTTCCCACTGCCATTTCTTACATCAAGACTTTATTTCTCCCACCTTAACTTTGCAATGACTTTGTCTCTCCAGTTTTACCTGCTTTCATCATATTCCCCATACTAGCATTAGAAGTTTCTCTAAAATGCAAATCCTGGCATGTAGTTTGTTGTCGAAAATCAGTGACTTTCCATATCCTTCAGAATAAAATCTAAACTATTTGACATGCAGCAAATAAAAAAAAACTAACATCATTAATCATCAGGGAAATGCATGATGCTTTTGATAACTGGCTGTGGGTTTTCTAAAAGTCATCCAAATCATTCTATCTTTGTTATTTGCACTCAATCACAAGGCAAGTTTTCTGTTTGTAAGTAAAGTTCACCACTTGCCCCTTCAGTCATTTATTTATGAAGGTCATTGTCACACTGCTCATCTCAATTTGAAAAAAAAAATACAGTCCTAATTCTGGGCCACACCAGATAAATCTAAAAATATTTGCTTAGATACCCATTAATATAACAATATATCCTCTTATTCTGCAAACTTTAGTGTTAATTTTCTTGGATTCCCACAGTCTAACTATAAAGGATAGTTTCTAAAGTCAGTCAAGACTAGAAAATCTATTTGTATTTTCACCTGGATACCTTAAGTGGAAAACAACCAACAAATGCCAAAATGCTTCAAAATATAGACCAGTTACAACTCTAGGCAGTCATTAAGCTGAAATAATGTTCCACATAATAAAGATTGTTCTAAATAATATTAGAAGTAGCTCATATTACATATTCCCCCCATATGAGTTCAACATTAGTTCACAATGACATTACTTCATGACAATAACCCACCAATGATTTAGTCACATCAGTGATAGGTATCATATGTGTATGAATACAAATTATAGAATTATTAAAATGAAATAATAAAAAATTGATTCTTTCTCTTTGTATCTTGAAATTTTGGATCAGCTTCCCCTACTCTGTCAAATCACATTGAAAATCAACGTCAGGCAAAAACAAGATTGGGGTAATGGTGATCTTTCAGATGTACAACCTTTTAGTCTAGTGGAGTGGTGGGAAATCTACTTGTGTAATTTGAGATCATTATATCATTGAAAAATAGACAGTTACACATAACAACAAATGAGATTCTAAATGGACACAGTAGTGACTGTGAATAAAAGTATTGTATTTGTTGTGACCATCTCTGTCACTGTGGTAGATTAACTAATGGTCAACTTGTAATGCCCAGCTGAACTGAATCAGAGTGGTTCTGGGCATGAAAGGCCCACCTGAGGATTGTTGCCAATGATATAAGAAAGAGACCTGGAGGGGAAGATCTCTGCTGTTGATTGTTGGAGAAGCTTGCCATGGCTAGTTTTCCTGAGGAGAACTTGGCTCTTCTCATCCTCAGAGAAGCTGGGGCCTCGCTGTTGCAAGGAATGGCTGCTGTTCTCATCAGGGGAGCTCTGATCTTCACCTTGAGCCTCACTTTTTGGCTCCAGTGTAGATCCCTCAGCCTGGTGGCACAAATTCTTCACCTCGCTGGCCTAGGCTTTCTAGCTTCCACCACTGGCCTTTGGCCCTTCCTGGTGCAGATCCTTGATATGGACTTACATAAGACTTTTCCATGGGCTCTAGACCTCTGGCTGGTCTCATGGAAGACACTGCCTTGGACTCCAGGATTTCAGGTGGACTTGTGCAGGATGTTGCTATGGGATCCAGGCCCTCGGCTGGATCCTTTGGATCTCTGGTGTGTGGACAGATCTCGCACTTCTCTGCATTTGACTTGTTGGGTGAATATGATAAAATAATTCTGTGAGTTATGTGTCCTGTATTAAATCTATTCCCTTGCAAACCCTCAATGAAACAGTTACATAATAAAATCCACTGCTGGCAACTTTGCATTAGCAAACATAGGAATAATTTTCTCAGGAAAATAGACTTAAAATAACAGTGAACCATATAACAATAGTACTTGTAATTTTATACAGACATTTTCTTTCAGATGATTCAGATTCATTTACAAGTATTTAGCTTAGATTGGTTAATCAAAATAACAGAAATGATTTAGGTGTTCAGGGTAAAGAAAGTGACCAAAAAAATGACATTTACTCCTGTGAAATGTACTCAAAGTAATAAACTGCTGAAGTTATCATCTTTAAGAGCTATATGAACCAGCTCCTAACATCTCAACAAGCATTTGGCAAGTAGTATTTTTATTCCTTTCAGCTTAATGTAACAATTGTGTCTAGTAATAAATCACCTATTCAGGTTTATAGAATTATAGAGGAACAAAGCCCAGAAACTATACATTTAGTATATGTTATACCTTCTTGACCACATGTTACCTTATAAATTATTCCTTTTTGATGAACGAATGAAGAGTCCATTTTGATCAATTAAAAAGAATCGTTCTATTAACAGTAAAGTTGATTTATTTATATTGGATTTAGAAATAATGAATAATAGACAACAGAGACAGATTCTGTACCAGAGCTGAGAGCTCACAAAGAATGCAAGAAGTGATGAAGTGTGAGGTGGAGTGACCAGAGCAAGCTAAACGGCGATGATGTATGATGAATTGCAGCTGAGAATCCCTGGGAATTATGAGGTGAGAGGGGCAGTGACCATGTGGTGGTGGACATCAATCCATAATGTAAAATCTTCATCAGAAGCATTATTCAAATGACTAGAAGAAATTTTTTAATTGTCTGAATTTTGACACATAAAAGATATCCTGTGTTCATATAATTATAGTAATGTGTTGTCAGCAGGCAGTTCACGTTCCATTGTTTAACTTCCAGGTATGGTTTGTTTTGAAATTCAATGATGCCATAATTCAGTTTTAACAAGTTCTAGATTGCTCTGATTATTAATATATCCCTAAATCTCTATTTCTTTCTCTTAAAAGCTGGGTGTGATGGTACATGCCTGTAATCCCAGCTCCTTGACACACTGAGGCAGGCAGATTACAAGTTCGAAGCCAGCCCTGAGTAACATCAAAAATTTTTGGATGAGTGAGTAGATATATAAACAAATAAACAAACAAACAAACAAATTCAGTATAAATCTGTGAACCAGGAGCCAAACTAAGAATACACTATAGGTTTTTTACATTACCATGGAAGGCAGACTCCACAAAAAATAAAGCATATGATAGATTTTCTGGTACAACTGTGATGCTACTCACACAATCACTAGATTATGCTCTGCTTACCCCAGAAACTGCACCTTGTAATTGTGGTTCCTTTAGCTCCCAGCACAACATCTACATATAAAATGAGCTAAGAAAATCCATTGATCTATCTAAATACATATATATGATAATGTTGAATGAAATGATTTAATTTAATTCATACCTCTTCATCAGCATGGAACTATTAACTGTGCTTTCTTTCTTGAATTATCTTGATTAACTATTCAACAAAACTCAATGTAGGTTTAAAATCAAGTTCTAAAACCATATGAATGCATCTATTTCATTTTGAAGCAGATAAATATGGGCTGTAAGAGTGTAATTTCAGACCCATCTGAGGCCTACCTCATCCTCACCTTAGCTTTGCACACCATTCTCCATGCCAAACTACCTGAGGTATTTGCACCCCAAGTAAACATTGATTTACAAACATTCATCAGAAGTGGAAATTAGTTAATCATAATTACCTGCTCAAATATGCATTCCTTAACATCTAACAATTCAATCTGAAGTCATAGAAGGCTCTTCTGTGAAAAATACAAAATTTTGTTAATGTATTAAATTGCTTCTTTGTCAACACGCCTAGTGTAAGGAATATAGCCCTTTGTCTGCTCAGCTCTGAATTCACCAGTCTCAGACGCTTTACCACCACCAGCCCCTGCTTCACTGCTACAAGAATGCTAGTGTCTGTCCTTTGCTTTTACCCACTTGTATCTCTTTCCTCCAGAAAATTTCACCCTCAAAAACTTCTGGTTTTCTCTATTCCATCTCCAAGTGTACTGCAAGTAGTGAATAAGAGGTTTTATTTTTCAAAAACAGAAGTCCCGAGAAGAATGTTAGAAAACTATGGCCATGCGTCCTACTAATGAAAGGAAGGGTTAGGAAATGAGTGTTACCAAGAAAAACTTTTAACTGCTATCTAAAAGTGCAGTAAGAAATAAAAATTCTTGAGCGCTCCAGGATGACTAAGCCCAGCTCTGTCCAGCAGGCCACTTCCACTTGCAACCAGGAGCCAGTGAGGACCCTCCCACCCCCAGCACGCCCACTACCCGCTGCAGAGCCGTGCGGGCGCCTGCAACAACAGAGCCCCCCCACCCACCCGCCTCTGGCCTCTTGGCTATAGAGCTACCTGGTTCCACACTACAGAGGGACAGGGGGACATAAAGGCCATTGTCCTGAGCTGCAGAAGTGAACAACAGAGGGCCTCTCACAGGCTCCCTGATGAAAACTGAAGCCCACTGGAAAAGTGAAGAGAATCTCTTCAATAAAGGCACACCAGACAACCATACTTGGTAAGTTAGAGGTATCATCACCTCCCATTGGAACTTGAACTATCTTCAGGGGGAAGGCAGCCTGAACCTGCAATAGAAACTTACACAGTTCAACCCTGAAGGAGGACAGGGAACTCAACTTGGGACTTGCAGCCAGAAATCTGCCTGAATTTCATGGGTCTGTGACTGGCTTACTGAGATTCATTGACTTATACCTGCACACTGCTACCCATGTTGTCTATTGTGATAACAGAGACATACCCTAAAGGAGTCCCCTCACTTTTATCTTTTATTTGTTATTTTCAAAATTACCACTATTTTTTTATCTTATTTTTTTATTTTTTTCTTCTTTTCCTACTCTTTTAAAATTTTTCTTTTTCTCTTTTTTTTTCTCTTTTCTTTCTCTCTCTCTCCCTCCCCACCCCCCCTGCCCCCGCCTCTCTACCTCTCTCCCTTGCTCCCTTGCTGTCCCACATTGTTCTTCATCACCCTTTGTGTTCCTGTTCTGGCCCTAATTCATATTTCTTCTTTATTTTTCTTTTCTTCTCTTTCCTTCTCTCACCTGTGTCCTCAGGCCTCACTGCTAACCTTCCCCTATCCTTCTATCTACCCCTTCCTGCCCAACTACTTCTAACTCCCCATTCTGAAGGGTAAAGTTGCTATATTGAAGAGTTTATTCATTATAAACGTATGTTGGGTTGGTTTTTGATTTTGATCTAATTCACACAATTAAAGGTGATAATTTAATAACTACCACAAATTGTCATTTTCTAAGAGGTACTTGATGCTATTGTGTTGCTGATTTTATCACTTGGGCTAAGGTGTTGTGATTGATCTACTCAGTTGTCCTTCCTGGTATAATGAAAATGAGACAGCCTCAGAGCCATTAGAGATTCAAAACCTAAAAACCTGTTATGTCTGGAAGACACCTCTGAGAAGCAATCATTCCATAAGGGTTCTAAATACATCAACAAAGACAGTTACAATAAGCAACTTCAAAGTATCAACCCAGGAACTAAACCAAGGACAGTACCAAAAACAAAAATGAGAAGACATTTAAGTAAGGCACAAACTCAGACTTCCAACCCACAAAAGGCAAATTCTGGGGGAAACAAGGTGGAAAACTCCAATAATCAACCACCTGGACACCCTGAATTGATAGCACAGGAAGTAACAAAGCAGATGAATGAGGCTCAGGAAAATTCAAAACAGAAAGAATCTCCCAGATAACTACAGAGATGGTGAGCAGAGTGAAAGACATGATTAGAGGCTCTAGAATAGAAACAGATAAAAAAATAGATGAGCTCCAAAATGTGCTGGAAGCCATGAATGCCCAGCATAAGAAAGAAATGGAAACCATGATCTCCCAACATAGGAAAGAAATGGAATCCATGAAACAGATTCAAACAGATATTCAGGAGATTAAAAACTCCATTGAAAGCATGCAGACCAGATTAAGGGAATCTGAAGATAGAATATCAGATATAGAAGACAGCATTGTGGTTAAGAACCATGAAAACAGAGATTTCTTAAAAATAGTAAGGGTGCACGAGAAATCAATCCAGCAGCTGCTAGAAGATGCAGAGAAGAATAACATAAGACTGATAGGAGTCCACAAAAAAACAGGAGAAAGTACAATTGACTTAAAAAAAAACTGTAGAAAAATTCCCAGACATAGGGGGAGAATTGGACAAACAGATAAGTGAGGCATATAGAACTCCAGCTGGCCATGATCAAAAAAAATCTACACCTAGACATATAATAGTCAAGATCCCAGAAATCCAACAGAAGAACAAAATCCTACAGGTAGTTAGAGAAAAGAAACAAATCAACTACAAAGGAAAACCCATCAGAATCACGGCAGACTTCTCAACACAAACCCTCAAATCAAGGAGAGCCTGGAGTGAAATATTTCAAGCCCTAAAAGAAAATAACTTCCAACTTAGACTGTTGTATCCTGCAAAATTACCTTTCAAGAGTTTCCTGGTACAGTGCTGAGAGCCACCCCAGCTGGCTAGGCCATCTTGCCTTAGAATTTCTACTGGCTGCAGGCTGTGGGAAGCACCTGGGGAGACCCTCCACTGACAATGGTTTATAATTGTATATAAGACTGGTCAAAAACTTTTGTAGTTGGAGCCACTCCCAGCACCTGGAAGGAGGCTCCCCCATCACCATTCCATGCTCCTAGGGCAGAGAAGGTGAGCTGCATAGGTGCCAGAAGCACACCCACCCCATGGAAATGAGAAGACATGTAAACAAGCCACAAAAACAGACTTCCGGATCACCTAGAGCAACCCCAAATGGAAACAAGATGGAACAATCTGATACTCAACCACCTGGACTCTCTGAACTGACAACAAAAGAGGATCTGGGAAAAATGAAATCAGAAATAATTACTCAGATAACAGCAAAGATTTTGCTCATGGTGCAAGACATGATTAATAAATCTAGAGAGGACACATATAAAAAATAGAGGATCTGAGGAACATGATGAAATCCCAACATAGGAAACAAATGGAATCCATAAAACACATGCAAACAGATTTCCAGGCTTAAAAACTCCATTGAAAGTCTATGCAGCAGAATGAACCAATGTGAGGATAGAATTTCACATATAGAAGATAAGATTGCAATTAGTGACCATGAAAAGAAAAAATAGCTTTAAAATTGGAAGGGAACACAAGAAATCAATCCAGCAGCTACTAGACGATGCAAAGAATAACATAAGACTGATGGGAGTCAATGAAGAAAGAGGAGAGAGTGCAGATGACATAAAAAAAAAACTGTTCACAGAAGTGATGGCAGAAAACTTCCCAAGCAGGGGAAAAGAACTTGACATACAGATAAGTGAGGCATATAGGACTCCAGCTAGCCTTGATCAAAAAAAATCTACACATAGGCATATAATAGTTAGGATTCCAGAAATCCAGCAGAAGAACAAAATTCTACAAGCAGTGAGAGAAAAGAAACAAATCACATACAAAGGAAAGGCCATCAGAATCACAACACACTTCTCAATACAAACCCTCAAGGCAAAAGAGCTTGGAGTGATGTATTTCGAGCCCTAAAGGAAAACAGCCTCCAACTCAGATTGATGTACCCTGCAAAACTATCTTTCAAAATTGATGGAGAAATAAGATACTTTCATGACAAAGAGCACCTCAGGAACTTCAGGAATACCAAACTAGCACTCCAAAAGAGTTTAGACAATATCCTAGGAAAAGACAATGAGGATCACAACCCCAGGAAGCCCAGCAGAATGAATCCATTGGGCATGAAAATTAAGTGCAAAGGGGGAGAATCCAACAAAAAGAAAAAGTCATGACAAGGCTTTTAAAACTTTTAATTTCATCTCCCTAATGAGTGTATAATTCAATCTTGTTATTGTACTGATTAGTATTTTTCTGATTCTAGAGTTGCACACCTTTCCTTGTGCTGTAATGGCTATTTATTATCTTCTTATGTCTACTTTTTAATTGGGTTGTCTGTTAATGAGCTGTAAGAGTTCCTTATATATTCTGGTCATAGGTTACATGCATTGTAAATATGGTCTGTTTAAGGACTACTTTTCATTTTAATGATGTTATTTAAACTTCTAAATTTTGATGGAATCTCATTTATCAATTTCTTTCTTTTATACATCCTGTTTTTTGTATCCTAGGTAGTTCTTGCCTACCCTAAATTCATAAACATTTTCCCTTATAATTTCTTCTTAAAGTTTTATACTTTTTGCTTTCCTATTTAGGTTCATAGATCCCTTCAAGTTATTTTTATGTATGGAAATAAAGAGTTGAGGTTAATTTTTTATATACGGATACCAGGTGTTCCAGTGCCATTTGCTGAAGACACTATCTCTTCCTCGGCTCTTGAATTGAGTTTATATTCTATAAAATGCTAATGTTAAATAATCTTTCAAAACTTAGTGGACCATATATGTGTGGTTCTATTTCTAGATTCTGTTTTATTCCAATGATCTATATGTCTTTCCTTAGATTAACACTGCCTTGATTACTGTAGCTTTAGAGGAAGTCTTCAAATTAGGTACTAAACGTCTTCCAACACTTTTTTTGTTGTTGTTTTGTTTTGTTTTACTTTTCTAGGTCCTTTGTACTCCTACATAACTTTTAAAATTCAATATCCAATTCTTCATTTGTAGCAAGTATACATAGATCTGAATTTTTATATATACCTTGTGTTTTCTAATCCTGCTAAATTCAAATACAAGTTCTAGGGGCTCCTAGAGATTTCCTAGTGTTTTCTCTGTAGATGATCATTTCATCTACATATAAAGATTTTACTTCTACTTTGCAAATCCTATCCTAATTGTGTCATTTTATTGCCAGACTATTTTGGTTTGTGCCAAGGTTTCAAAGTTTAATGGACAGATAAAGAGTAAGCATATCTGCCCTTGTTCCCCACATTAAGAAGAAAACATTGTATCTTCTCCATTCATATAAGGCATTCTCACTGGAAGTATGATGAGTACATGTCTTTAATCTGTTGAGAAGGTTCTGTTCTACTTCTAGTCTCCTGATAGCTTTTATCAAGAACAGCTGTGGAATTTAGTCCAATACTTTTTCTCCAACTAGGGATAGGATCATATGGCTTTTTCCTTTCCTCTGTTCAAATGATGACTTCTGGGGGTGGATCTTCCAATGCTGAACCAACACTGCCATCCCTATAAGAAAACCACTTTCTACATACTGCCAGATCTGACTTCTAATAGTTTGTTTTGTTAAACAAATTTCTATCTATGTTCATACTTTTTTCTTCTATTATCTTTATCCAGTTTTAGGATTAGCACATGTTGATTTCCTAAAATGAAGGGAGAAGTGTTCCTTTTTTTTTCTGCTTTAAAAGTTTGATATAACTTATCAGTTAAAATGTATATGAGCCTGTTGTTTTCATATAGGTAGGTTTTCAAGCTAGGAATATACTTTTTTTAATAGCTGCTATTCATATTTTATATTTCCTCCAGAGTTAGTTTCATTAATTTGTCTTCCAAGGTACTTCTTAGAAGTTGTCAAATTTATTTCAAAACAGATTTTTGAAATTTCCTTTCTGTAAAATCTGTGGTAATGTCTCCTAGGTCTTAATATTTTAATTTTAAAAATGTATAATTGATATTGTGTAATAGGAAGTAAAGGTCAAAAAAATATATCTTTCAAAATCAATGGGGAAATTAGATACTTCCATGACAAAGAACACCTGAGAAATTTCATCAACACCAAACCAGCACTCCAAACAATTCTAAGAAATATCCTAGAAAAAGACAATGAAGGTCACAACTCCATGAGGCCCAACAGAGGGAAGCCACCAAGCAATGTAAAACACTAAAGGAAAAGGGGGAAAAAATGAGAAATAAAAGAGCCAACAATAGTAAAACATCATGACAAGGATGAGTCAATATCTATCAATTATAACTATCAATGTTAATGGCCTCAATTCACCAATCAAAAGAAATAGACTGAACTAGCAGAAAGAATCAACAATTGGAATGTCATCTTATTAAAAAAGTTTCTGCACTGCAAAAGAAACCACCAACAGAGCTAACAGACAACCTACAATGTAGGAAAAAATTGTTAGCAGCTGTACCTCAGACAAAGGACTACTATCTAGAATATATAAAGAATTGAAAAAAATCAGAATGCCCAAATTCAAAGACCCAATTCAAAAATGGGCATCTGAAATGAACAGACATTTCTCAGACAAGGAAGTAAAAGCAGCAAGCAAATATATGAAAAAATGTTCAACATCACTCATCATTCGAGAGATGCAGATGAAAACAACACTGAGATTCCACCTCACCCCAGAAAGAATGGCTGCTATCAAGAAATCAACAAATAACAAATGCTGGTGGGGTTGTGGGGAGAAGAAACCCTTCTCCATTGCTGGTGGGAGTGCAGACTGGTACATCCACTGTGGAAGTCAGTATGGAGATACCTCAAAGAACTAGGACTAGAGGTCCCATATGACCCAGCTATTCCCCTGCTGGGGATCTTCCCAAAAGAATTAAAAGAATCATACCACAGTGATATATGTGCGCCCATGTTCATAGCAGCACAGTTTGTAATAGCTAAAGCTTGGAAACAGCCCAAGTGCCCATCAACTGGAGACTGGATAAAGAAAATGTGGTTTTTTTATAAAGTGGAGTACTACTCAGCCATAAAGAATGAAAAACTAGAGTTATTTATAGCTAAATGGATGCATATCAAGGCCATACTCTTAAGTGAAATAAATAGGACACACAAGTGTAAATACTGAATAGTTTCACTAGTGTGAGAAACTGATAGTGTAAACAAGGGTTAAAATGATTAAAATGAATAACTGATAATTTGAAACAGGAAAAAGGTCCAATGACAAAGGAGTGAAGGGAGGGGAAGGGGAAAGGAAAAGAGGGAATGGAAAAACTATGAAAAAAGAAAAAAATGGAAACAAAGTCTATATAAGTAGAGAAGGGTGAAGGGAATGAAGGGCACACAGGTAATGGGGAAAAAATAAGAACCAAGATACATCATGTTGAAGTACAAGCACCTAATGATAAATATAAATGTGTTGTTTACCTAAAATGTACCAATAAAATAATTTAAGGAAAAAAATAAAAATGAAAAATGAAAAAAAGAAATAAAAATTTTAAAAATATGTTTGGAACAGTTTTGGCACCATAAAATACAGGTAATTTGGAAGAAGAGAACAGATGGCCACCATGCAGGGCCTTAAGAAAATCTCTAGTGGACTAGATGCAGAATAAAATCCATGAAAGCTTTAGTTTTCAAAAGGGCCCATAGTTTTTTAATTCCTCCAAATTCTATCGTTCACAGTAGAAAAGAGTCAGAGAAAGCAGAACATCCCCTTGATCTGTTTTCCTGTGCTGTGTGCTATTCCATGAAGGCTCATTGACCAGTGTGACCCGGATGAAGATGTTGTGCCACTTTTTCATACGTTCCTTAGTTGGCAATCATGCCAATTGCCAATAGTTATGAAACTTTCCTTATAACTGACGGCAAAAGAGAAAAAGAGTACTCAGAAGATGGGTGGCAGGCTCTAAGTACAAAAGGAGAAAACTAAGATTTAAAATGTGCAATACATGCAGGAAGCCTTTGTTACTTCCAAAAGACTGGGTTTCCATTTAAGAATACAGTATCTTAGCTGTCTGTCATCGCAGCTCCCTGGGAGACTAAGCCAGAAAGATTGCTTGATCCTTCCTCAAAAAAAAAAAAAGATCTTTCAAAAATCAGGCAAATGAGTGATTGTTTGGTTTGGGAAGTGATCATGGGAAGCATCATAGAGAAGTAAGGAAATGAAACAGAAAAGGCCAATAAAGAGTGTGTTTGGGGGCCTGTTACAGCTGTGGACAACTGGAGCTCCAACACCTCTGAGCAACTTGGGGAGGCAACATAAAATACACTTCATAGATACCCTAATCAAGGGACATTCACCTTCCAATTCTATCAACCACCACTTCCAAGGGACCTCAGTGCTGCAGCACCCCCAGTCAGTGGGCAGAAAAAACCAGAAGGGACAGGCGTGGAAACTGAGTGCCAAGGAGATATAGGCAGGATAGGAAAGGTATTCACTATGCCCAATTCTTAGAAGGTTAGTTTCCAAATTCCAATATATTTATGATCTGACTGAAACATTAGAGAATGCCACAAGTTAAGGAAGAATATAGTAATGTTACTTTTTTGAAAAAACTTTTTGACCTTAAATTTCTTGGCCTTTTTAAAAATTAATATATCTGGTTGAAGGGAGGGCAGGAGAATGGGGAAAAAAATAAGAACCAAGATATATCATGTAAAGGTACAAATTCCCAATGATGAAAGTCATCATACTGTATACCTAAAATGTACCAATAAACTTAATGAATTAAAAAATATATGTATCAGTTTAGAGCATGGTTTGGAAAGCTAGGGTTTGGTTTTGCTCAGCTCTCAAGCTAAGAATAGTGTTCACATTTTTAAGTGGTTGGGGGGGTCTATTTCATAACACATAAAATTTATACGATATTCAAATTTCACTCCCTATGAATATTTGCTAGCATATGTCCACATACACTTGTTGACACGACATCAATGACTGTGCTATCCGTGGCAGAATTGTTTAGTTGTGACAGTGACCATCTGGGCTTCGGGGCCTAAGAGTTGTAATATCTGGCCCTTTCCATAAAGGTTTCCAACTTGTAATTTAGAACCAGCTTCATTCTCAGAGAGTCCTCATAATACAAGTGCTCCTCTGAGGCGTGGGGAGGATGGGATCTGATCATCTCATCCCTACTTTAAGGAAAGTCCAGCCCACTGACTAGGTTGCACCACACAGTTTCTGGGCTTCTTGAATAAGAACAACTCTGCTATTCTTCCCTCCTTTAAATCCATCTGAGCAAATAAATATTGACAACCCTCAACTGTGGTTTCTTGTTGGCAAAGCATGTACTAAGGAATAAGATTATTGTCAGTGGTGATGAAAATAGAATAAACTTTCAGATTTACAATCCCTGTTTTCTCCAACACAAACCATAACATTTTGCAAACACTTGCTTTATTTTGAGTTTTTCCAGACATAAATTCACACTGGGAACTAAGCTTTAAGCTCTTGAAAAGAAGCTTATTTTAAGAAAGAAGATCAAAAGTTACCACACCAGGAGATAACCTGGAAGAAAAGAAAAGTGACTGGGAACAGGTGAGCAAGAGCTTAACTAATAATACCTAATCATCAGGTGTTGAGCTAAGTAACTGGAAGAATAAAGATTTATGTAAATCACTGGACATGGAGTTTGAGAATTAAAACTGATAAATTTAATCAGATCCCAAGGGAAGCCAGTGTGCCAAGTTTAAGTGATTCCTTACTGCATAATTTCTTGTCTAGTCATGGAAGAAGGGACTAAATATGTAAACTAGATCTTTTCCATGGAGCACTACAGTGATCTATGGGTGTGCTTATACATCAACATTTCATTCCACAGAATGCCAAAATCCATTCCCAAGCCCTTGTTTACAGAAGAACATCAGTATTCTCTGGGCACACACATCAGTGCAAAGGGAACTTTAAATAGCACAAGCAAAAAGTTCTTGGTAGTAACACAGCCTATGATAAACTTTGAAGTACAAATGAGAAGTGGAAGTGAATGTTAAGCGTATGCCTTGTCCTAAAACTTCATGAAAAATGAAATGTACAAGAAAAGTTGGATCCCTGCCATGACACCCATTACAGTGTAGACTAAGGCTCTGACCTTTCATGTTATACTTACTGTGTTTTTGACACATTTAGTCAATTAAAACGGGTGAAGTGTAATTTGTTTTTCTTAAGTTTAATACAGCATGTCAATAGAAGTTAACCAAAATTTATAGTTGGAACACTAAAGCTGCCACATGCACTTAAACAAATGAACACAATTTATCATAGTTGAAATAAAGAGAACATCATGGGCATTTGACTTTACACTTCACATAAGCACGTTGCCAAATATAGGAAAGCAAGCTCCTTCTCACACTTCCAATGGAAAAGACATTTTGGTTCACATTAAATATTGGTGTGAAAAATCTGGCAGGTATCCAGTCCTAAGGAGTGTTAACGTTGGCACTTCCACTGTGTACTTTTACTATAAATTGTTGTAGCATTTATTTGACATGGAATACCCAAAGGATTAATGAGCAAAGAAAGGGAGATTTTTTTTATTGTGCCATATTACCTTTTTCAGACATCTATCCTAAGCTTTTACATCTTCAAAGTCTAAACAAGTAGCCACCTGTATTCAATCGGTACAAGATATTTTTCATGAAACTGTACTTTGCCTTTTTATAAACCTATAAATGCACACATTTTCCATTTTATTAGTCAGCAAGGCAGTGATGGATTTAATAATAAAATCTACAACATGCAGTTTCTTTATAGACAGTTTAAATTTCTTTGCTTGTTTAAAATGCCACAAGGGCAGCCAAATTTAAATAATATTTTTTGTCTCTATCACACAAAAATAAGTGGTTTCCTGAAGATTTAAGAAAAACATGATGCTATTAGGGAATAACCTATTACAATCATAAGTGTATCTGAATTCAACATCCATATTATCTATGTCAACCACATAGAGCTGTGGTAATCATGCATTTTGAATTTCTGAGAACAATTTAACAGAATTTTTATCCCTATTTTATGTTAAACAAATATCTTTCCATGTGTGACTACAAAATATGTAATGCCTATATAAAAGTAGAAGAGGTATATTGGAATAGATTTTAAAAGTTGGGGCTGGCAAAAATGATCAAGCAGTATTATTTTGGAACTAACATGACAACATAAAAAGATACAATGTTGTAAGATTTCAAATTTTAAATAGAATAAATATGTACATTAATAATGCTATTTGAAAAATATCTGCTCTAACCCTACTAAGAACCCAATCTAAGGGCTGGGGATTTAGCTCAGTGGTTCCACCGCTTGCCTAGCAAGCACAAGGACCAGAGTTTGATCCCTGGTACCAAAAAAAAAAAAAGACTAGAGAGCAAACAAGTTTAGGCCTGAGGATTTAGCTCAATGGCTCCATTGTGCAAGCGCAAGGTCCAGAGTTCGATCCCTGGTATCAAAAAAAAAGGAACCAATCCAAGACTTCTGCACTAGAAAAGATTGGTTTTAATTCTAGACAAAGATAGTATGTCAATATATTAAATGGTTTCAGGTGTTTAACCTAATTAAAGGTGATATCTTTATGCTGAGACTGTCATTAGTCTAAATTATGACAAAATTATTTCTCTTTGTCATTCATTCATTCCAACAGAGACAAGAACCACAGACAGCATCCTGTAATGGGAAGTGACATTTACCCTGCATACACCCATTTAGAGCTGGAAGAGTTTCCAGTTAACCTTTTCTAACTCAACTACCAAATCATTTAAGATTAAAAATAACCCAGATATTGTTAAACATTGCAAAAAAATAGACATATGTTTACTTTTGAAGTAGTGAGGTGCATGATAAGCTCTTGCCTGGCAGTAGGAGCTTATCACCTTATTTAGTGGTCATCTGCTAGGATTAAATGATAATAAAGCCACCAGTTAATTCAGCTACTTAAATTTTGGAATTGCTTCTGAAAACAAACAGGGACGTTACCTGGTTATTTCACACCATAGGAGAATTATACATTGTGTTAGTCAGCTTTCCACAACTGTAACAAAAATACTAGAGATAATCCATTTAAAAATAGAAAACATATGTTTTGATTAATTTTTTTGAGGTTTCAGTCTGTGGTTGCTTGGCATCACTGTTTTAGACTCCAAGCAAGGGAGTAGTTCATAGCAGAAGCACTTGACAGAGGAAGCTGTTCACTTCATGACAGCTGAGAAGCAAACAGAAAGAGAGGACTGGAGATGTAGTTCAGTGATGAAACACTTGCCTGCCATACGCAAGCACATGGTTCAATACCCACTACCATTTCTTTTAAATTTTAATGAGAATGAAAGCAGAAGAAACTGAGACCTCACAATTCCTTGTATGGGCGCACACACAGCCCCCACCCATGACATAAGAGCTTTCCCTAGGCCAAACTCTTAGAATTCTGCCACCTCCCAATAGCATCATGTAACAGAACAAGCCTTCAATACATCAGACTGGAGACATTCCATGTACAAACTATAGCATACAGAGAATTTTGTTCTTTAAATTGCTGATATGGCCCTCTGCAGACAAATATATACTGTACTATATACCAGTGATGTATTAAAAATCCCATGTGAGAACCACCCCAAGTGCTGAGGAGGTGAGCCTTCCAGGCCACCATACCACCCCGGCACCAAGGACCAGAGCTGCCCCAGCACTGAGGAGAACCCTCCCAGGCCACCCTACCACTGCTCCCAGTGCCGAGGGGTAGAGCTGCCCCCAGCAATGAGGAGCTGAGCCACGTGGGAACCAGCAGCACACTCCCCTCACTGTTGATATGAGAAGACAAATATATAAGTCTCAAAACCAGATTTCCAGATCACCTAAAGCAACCCCAAATGGAAAAGAGATGGAACAATCTGATACTCGACCACCTGGACTCCCTGAACTGGCAACAAAAGAGGATCTGGAAAAAATGAAATCAGAAATAATTTCTCAGATAACAGCAGAGAGTATGCCCATAGTGCAAGACATGATTAGTAAATCTAGAGAGGACACAGATAAAAAAATTGAGCTGAGGAACATGATGGAATCTCAACATAGGAAACAAATGGAATCCATAAAACAGATGCAAACAGGTTTCCAGGAGATTAAAAACTCCATTAAAAGTTTACATAGCAGAATGAGCCATTGTGAAAACAGAATTTCAGATATAGAAGTTAAGATTCCATTTAGTGACCAGGAAAAAAATTTTCTTTAAAATAGTAAGGGACCATGAGAAATCAATCCAGTACCTACTAGATGATGCAAAGAAGAATAACATAAGACTGATTGGAGTCAATGAAGAAACAGGAGAGAGTTCAGACAACATAAAAAATCTGTTCACAGAAGTGATGCCAGAAAACTTCCCAAGGAGGGGAAAAGAACTTGACATACAGATAAATGAGACACATAGGACTTCAACTAGCCTTGATCAAAAAAAAAAAAACTACACCTAGGCATATAATAGTTAGGACTCCAGAAACCCAGTAGAAGAACAAAATTCTACAAGCAGTGAAAGAAAAGAAATAAATCACATACAAAGGAAAGCCCATCAGAATCACAGCAGAACTCTCACCGCAAAACTTTAAGGCAAGAAGACCTTGGAGTGACATATTTCAAGCCCTAAAGGAAAACAGCCTTCAACCCAGATTGATGTACCCTGCAAAACTATCTTTCAAAATTGATAGAGAAATAAGATATTTTCATGACAAAGAGCACCTTGGGGACTTCATGCATACCAAACCAGCATTCCAAAAAATTTTGGCAATACCCTAGGAAAAGACAATGAGGATCACAACCACAAGAAGCACAGCAGAATGAATCCATCAGGCATGAGAAGAAATTAAATGCTAAGGGGGAGAATCCAGCAAAAAAAAAGTCATGACAATAATAAGTCAATACATACAAGTTATAACCATCAATGTTAATGGTCTCAATTCACCAGTCAAAAGAAATAGACAGGCAGAGTGGGTCAAAAAGCAAGATCTAAAAATATGCTGCATACAAGAAACACACTTAACTCAAAAAGAAATTCATAGACTGAAAGTGAAAGGGTGGAAAACAATATTCCATGGGACAGGAACACAAAAAAGTTCAGAAGTAGCTAACCTCTTTGCAGATCAAGTGGATTTCAAACCAACACTGATTAAGAGAGACAAAGAAGGACACTACATTCTTCTAAAGGAAACAATCCAAGAGGAAGAGATGACAATCACAAAATATCTATGCACCAAACACTAGTGTCCCCAACTATATAAAACAAATACTAATGGACATGAAAAATCAAATAAGAACTAATACAATAATAGTGAGGAACCTCAATACCTCACTGTCACAAATAGATAGATCAACTAGACAAAAAATAAGCAACAAAATACTAGAACTCAATCAAACTCTTGAACAAAGGAACTTAACAGATGTTTACAGAGTGTTCAACCCAAAAAATCAGAATATGCATTCTTTTCAGCTGCACACAGGTCGTTCTTCAAAACAGAACACATACTCTCTCATAGAACATGTTTAAGTAAGGGCAAAGGAATTGAAGTTATCCCTTGTATATTATCAGAACATAGTGCAATGAAATTGGAGATAGATAGCAAAAGAAACCACAAGAGTTTCATAAACACATGGAAATAGAACAACACATTTCTGAATAACCAATGGGTCACAGAGGAAATTAAAGAAAAAATCAGACAGTTCCTACAATTAAATGACAATGACAAAACAATATATCAGAATCTATGGGGGCCGAGGATTTAGCTCAGTGGTGCTGCTGCCTGCCTCACAAGTGCAAGTACCCAAGTTCGATCCCAGGTAACAAAAAAAAAAAAAAAAGATTGGCAAGTTAGTACACATTTATATGTTTTAAATTAAAAAACCAAAATGTCCAAATCCTTATACCTTTTATTTAGGCTGGGGATTTAGCTCAGTGGTTTCATGGCCTGCTGCCCAAGTGCAAGGACCCGAGTTTGATCTAGAATACCAAAAAACCCACCAGAATCTATGGGACGTAATGAAAACAGTCTTATGAGGGAAATTCATGGTAGTGAATTCTTATATGAGGAAAAAACAGAGTAAGCCCAATTAAACAACCCCATGCTGTACCCCAAGCTTCTAGAAAAAGAAGAACAGGACAACCCCAGAGCTCGTACAAGGGAAGAAATTATAAAGATCAGAGGAGAAATCAATGCAATGGAGATTAAGAGAACGATACAAAAAATCAATAAAGCCAAGAGTTGGTTCTTCAAAAGAATCAACAAAATTGACAAACCCTTAGCCAACCTTGTCAGAAAATGGATAGAAAAGGCCCAAATCCATGCAATTAGGAATGAAAGGATGAAATTACAACAGACCCACCAGAAATCCAGAGGATCATCAATACCTACTTCGAGAACCTACACTCCAATAAGATGGAAAACACAGAAGAAATAGGCAGATTCCTACATACGTATGAATTACCAAAGTTGAATGAAGGAGACCTAAAAGTTCTAAACAACCCAATATCAATCAATGAAATTGAAAACATAATTAAAAGTTTACCAACTAAAAGATGCCCAGGTCCTGATAGCTTTGCCACTGAATTCTACAAGACATTTAGAGAGGAACTACTGCCACTACTGTTTAAACTCTTCAATGAAATTGACAGGGAAGCAATATTTCTGAATTCATTCCTAGAAGCAAGCATTACCTTGATCCCCAAATCAGAGAAAGAGACAACTGAAAAAGACAATTATAGGCCAATCTCACTAATGAACATAGATGTAAAAATCGTTAATAAGATACTGGCAAATAGAATGCAGAAGATCACCAAGATGATCATACAGGAGACACTGAATCAGCCCACTGCAGACAGGCAGGTCTGCGCACACCCTACCAAGGTCCTGAGTCACTTGGAAGATGCCAAATCAGCCCATGCCCCGGCAACAATCTACTGGACACCCCACCCCCCACTCCTCTGTACAGCCACCTGGTTCCACACCACAAAGACACAGAGGACACCAGACCACCAGACCACGGTACTGAGTCCCGCTGCTCCTGGCCCAGAAGTAGGGACTCTGAGCCGCCATCCCACTGCTCCTGGTCCAGAGGAAGGGGCTTCCCGCCACCATCCATCCTGCTGCTCCCAGTCCAGAGGAAAGGGCTTTTGGGCCACCCTCTGTCGCACCGCTCCTGGCCCAGAGGAAGGGGATTCCAGGCCACCATCCCTCCGACCGCTCCTGGCCCAGAGGTAGGGGCTTCTGAGCTGCCATCCCACTGCTCCTGGACCAGAGGAAGGGGCTTCCGGGCCACCATCCCTCCTGCTGCTCCCAGCCCACAGGAAAGAGCTTTTGGGCCACAATCCCTACCGCTGCTCCTGGCCCCTGTCCTACCGCTCCCAGTTCAGAGGAACTAATCCTTGCATTTGCCAACAGCCCCCCTCCCCAGTCGAAATGAGAAAACATGTAAATAAGTCTCAAAACCAGACTTCCAGATCACCTACAGCAACCCCAAAGGGAATGAGGCGGAACACTCTGATACTCAACCACCTGAACCCACTGAACTGACAACAAAAGGGGATCTGGAAAAAATGAAATCAGAAATAATTTCTCACATAACAGGAGAAATTGTGCCCCTAGTGTAAGACATGATTAATAAATCTAGAGAGGAGCTCAGGAACATGATGGAATCCCAACATAGGAAATAAATAGAATCCATAAAACAGATGCAAATGGATTTCCAGGACATGAAAAACTCCACTGAAAGTCTACACAGCAGAATGAGCCAATATGAGGACAGAATTTCAGATATAGAAGATAAGATTGCAATTAGTGACCAGGAAAAGAAAAATTGCTTCAAAATTATAAGGTAGCATGAGAAATCAATTCAGCAGCTGCTAGATGATGCAGAGAAGAATAACATAAGACTGATGGGAGTCAATGAAGAAACAGGAGAGAGTGCAGATGACATAAAAAATTTCTTCACAGAAATAATGGCAGAAAACTTCCCAAGCAGGGGAAAAGAGCTTGACATACAGATAAGTGAGGCACGTAGGACTCCAAATAGCCTTGATCACAAAAAAATTTACACATAGGCATATAATTGTTAAGATTCCAGAAACACAACAGAAGAACAAAGTTCTACAAGCAGTCAGAGAAAAGAAACAAATCACATACAAAGGAAAGCCCATCAGAATCACAGCAGACTTCTCAACACAAACCATCAAGGCAAGAAGAGCTTGGAGTGACATATTCCAAGCCCTAAAAGAAAACAGCCTCCAACCCAGATTGATGTACCCTCCAAAACTATCTTTCAAAATGGATGGAGAAATAAGATACTTTTATGACAAAGAGCAACTTAGGAATTTCATGAATACCAAACCAGCACTCCAAAGAATTTTACACAATATCCTAGGAACAGACATTGAGGATCACAACCCCAGGAAGCAAAGCAGAATGAACTCATGTGGCATGACAAGAAATTAAATGGAAAGGGGGAGAACCAAAAAAAAAAGAAAAACTCATGGCAATGACAAGTCAATATGTTTCAGCTATAACCATCAATGTTAATGGTCTCAATTCGCCAATCAAAAGAAAGAGACTGGCAGAATGGGTCAAGAAGCAAAGTCAAACAATAGGCTGCATACAGGAAACACACTTAATTCAAAAGGAAACTCATACACTGAAAGTTAAAGGGTGGAAAACAATACTCCATGTGACAGGAAGCCCAAAAAAAGCAGGAGTAGCTATCCTCTTGGCAGATCAAGTAGATTTCAAACCAACATTGATGAAGAGAGACAAAGAAGGACACTATACCCTGGTAAAGGGAACAATCCAAAAGGAAGAGATGACAATCATAAATATCTATGCACCAAACACTAGTGCACCCAACTATATAAAGCAAATACCAACAGACATGAAAAGTCATATATACACTAATACAATTGCAGTGGGGGACCTCAACACCCCACTGTCACAAATAGATAGATCAACTAGGCAAAAAATAAGTAATGAAATGCTAGAACTCAATTGAACTCATGAACAAATGAACTTAACAGATGTTTACAGAGTCTTCCACCCCACAAAATCAGAATACACATTCTTCTCAGCTGCACATGGGTCATTCTCAAAAATAGACCACATACTCACACATAGAACATGTTTAAGTAAGTGCAAAGGAATTGAAGTTATCCCCTGTATATTATCAGACCATAGTGGGATGAAATTGGAGATCCATAGCAAAAGAAACTGGAAAAATTTCATAAACACATGGAAATTGAACAACACACTTCTGAATAACCAATGGGTCACAGAGGAAATTAAAGAAGAAATCAGTTCCTTCAATTAAATGACAATGACAATACAACATATCGGAATCTATGGGGCACAATGAAAGCTGTCTTACGAGGGACATTCATAGCAGTGAATATGCATATTAGGAAAACAGAATGAGTCCAATTAAACAACCTGATGCTGCACCTCAAGCTTCTAGAAAAAGAAGAGCAGGACAACCCCAGAGCTCATACAAGGGAGGAAATTATAAAGATCAGAGGAGAAATCAATGCAATGGAGATTAAGAGAATGATACAAAAAATCAATGAAGCCAAGAGTTGGTTCTTCAAAAGAATCAACAAAATTGACAAACCCTTAGCCAACCTTGTCAGCAAAAGGAAAGGAAAGGCCCAAATCCAAGCAATTAGGAAGGAAAACGGTGAAATTAAAACAGACCCAGCAGAAATCCAGGGGATCAGTAATACCTACTTCCAGAACCTATACGCCAATAAGATGGACAACACAGAAGAAATGGACAGATTCCTAGATACATATGAATTACCAAAGTTGAACCAAGAAGACCTAAAAATTCGGAACAACCCAATATCAACCAATGTAATTGAAAACATAATTAAAAACTTATCAACTAATAAAATCCCGGGCCCTGATGGCTTCACTGCTGAATTCTACAAGACATTTAGAGAGGAACTGCTGCCACTACTGTTTAAACTCTTCAAGAAAATTGAAAGGGAAGCAATACTCTCGAATTCATTCCTGGAAGCAAGCATCACCTTGATCCCCAAAGCAGAGAAAGACCCAACTGAAAAAGAGAACTATAGGCCAATCTCACTAATGAACATAGATGCAAAAATCCTTAATAAGATATTGGCAAACAGAATGCAGAAGATCATCAAGAAGGTCATACACCCTGATCAAGTGGGATTCATCCCAGGGATGCAGGGATGGTTCAATATATGCAAATCAATCAATGTAATACACTATATCAATAGAGCCAAGGACAAAAACCATATGATTATCTCCATAGATGCAGAAAAAGCATTTGACAAAATCCAACATGCATTTATGATAAAAACCCTACAAAAAATTGGAATAGATGGTCTCTACCTCAAACTGATAGAAGCCATCTATGAAAAACCAACAGCGAATATCATACTAAATGGTCAAAAACTGAAATCCTTCACACTAAAATCAGGAACAAGACAAGGATGTCCACTATCACCACTCTTGTTCAATAGAGTTCTGGAAACATTAGCCACAGCAATTAGACAAGAGAAAGAAATAAAAGGAATAAAGATAGGAAATGAAGAAGTCAAATTGTCATTATTTGCAGATGACATGATACTCTATATAGAAGACCTCAAGAACTCCACTAAAAGTCTTCTAGACTTAATAACCAAATTCATTCAAGTAGCTGCTTACAAGGTCAACACACAAAAATCAATAGCTTTCCTCTACACCAATGACAGACTCACTGAGAGAGAAATAGGGCAAATAATTCCTTTCACAATAACATCCAAAAAACTGAAATACCTAGGAATCAACCTAATGAAAGAAATCAAAGACCTCTTCTCTGAAAACTATGGCACTCTGAAAAGAGAGATTGAAGATGATATCAGAAAATGGACAGACATCCCCTGCTCCTGGGTAGGAAAGATTAATATAGTGAAAATGGCCATACTTCCAAAACTGCTATATAGATTTAATGCAATTCCAATTGAGATCCCAGCAGCATACTTCATGGACCTTGAGAAAACAATCCAAAAATTCATTTGGAACAAGAAGTGACCCAGAATAGCAAAAGCAATTCTAGGTACCAGAGACATGGCAGGGGGTATCACAATCCCCAACCTGTAACTACACTACAAAGCTACTGTGATAAAAACAGAATGGTACTGGCAAAGAAACAGATTTGAGGACCAGTGGAACAGATTAGAAGATGCAAAAACAATGCCAGACACACTCAGCCATCTCAACTTCAATAAAGGAGCCAAACACCCTCACTGGAGGAAAGATAGCCTCTTTAATAAAAGGTGCTGGAAAAATTGGCTTGCAACTTGCCAAAGATAAAAACTACACCTATATCTCTCACCATGCACTAAACTAAAATCAAAATGGATTAAAGATCTAAATATTAAAATAGAAACTCTGAACCAGTTGGAACAGGGGTTAGGTAGAACCCTTGAAGATACCGGTGTACCAAAAGATTTTATGAACAAAACATCAGTTGCCCGTGAACTAGCACAAACAATCAACAAGTGGGATCTCTTCTTATTAAAAGGCTTCTGCACAGCAAGAGAAACCACCAGCAGTGTGAAGAGACAACCTACAATGTGGGAAAAAATCTTCACCTGCTCTTCCTCAGACAGAGGTCTACTATCTTGAATCTATAAAGAACTTAAAAAGATCAGACCTCCCAAATTTAAAGACCCAATCCAAAAATGGGCATCTGAAATGAACAAACATTTCTCACACAAAGAAGTAGAAATAGCAAATAAATACATGAAAAAATGTTCAACATCACTGGTCATTCGAGAGATGCAAATGAAAACAACACTGAGATTCCACTTCACTCCAGAAAGAACGGCTGCTATCATGAAATCAACCAATAACAAATGGTGGCAGGGCTGTGAGGAAAGAGGAAGCCTGCTCCACTGCTGGTGGGAGTGTAGACTGGTGCAACCACTGTGGAATTCGGTATGGAGATACCTCAGAGAACTAGGACTGGAAGTCCCATTTGACCCCACTATTCCACTGCTGGGAATCTTCCCCAAAGAATTAAAAGAATCAGACCACAGTGATAATATGTGCACCCATGTTCATAGCAGCACAGTTTGTAATATTTAAAACTTGGAACCAGCCCAAATGCCCATCAATTGGAGACTGAATAAAGAAAATGTGGGTTTTTTTATAAAATGGAGTACTACTCAGCCATAAAAAATGAGAAATTAGAGACATTTATAGCTAAGTGGATGCACATTAAGGTGATACTCTTAAGTGAAATAAATAGGACACACATGTGTAAATACCAAATAGTTTCTCTGGTGTGAGAAACTGAAAGTGTAAATAAAGACTAAATGTATAATAGGTAATGTGAAATAGGAAGAAAAGGGGCAAAGGGGAAGGAAGTGGGAGGGCTAGGGGAAAGGATAGAAGGGAATGGGATTAATATGAGAAAATGGAAAAATAGGAACAAAATCTTTGTAAATAGGGAGGAATGGAGGGGTTGAAGGGAGGGCTGGACAAGGGTGAAAAATAAGAACCAAGAGAGATTATGTAAAGGTGCAAATTTCCAATGCTGAATGTCATTATATTGTATACCTAAAATGTACCCATGATTAGAATGAATAATCGATAATGTAAAATAGGAAGAAAATGTCCAAAGGGGTAGGGATAGTGGGAGGGGCAGGGGAAAGGAAAGAAGGGAAAGGAAAAATGATGAGAAATGGAAAAAATGGAAATAAAGTCTTTGTAAATAGGGAAGGGTGGAGGGGATGAAGGGAGGGCTAGGAATGGGGAAAAAATAAGAACCAAGATGTATTATGTAAAGGTACAAATCCCAATGAGAAATGTAATTGTGTTGTATACATACAATGTACCAATAAAAGAATTTAATTTTAAAAAAAAAAAAGAAGATCATACACCCTGACCAAGTGGGATGCATCCCCCGGCTGCAGGAATACTTCAACATAAGCAGATCAATAAATGCAATACACTATATCAATAGAGCCTAGGAAAAAAAACAATATGATCATCTCAATAGATGCAGAAAAAGCATTTGACAAAATCCAACACGCATTTTTTTTTTTGGTAATGGGGATCGAACTCAGATCCTTCCACTTGCAAGGCAGGTGGCAGAACCACTGAGCTAAATCCCCAGCCCCAACCCAAATGCATTTATGATAAAAGCCCTACAAAAAATTGGAATAGATGGTCTCTACCTCAATCAGATAAAAGCCATCTTTGAAAAACCAACATCCAGTATCATACTAAATGGTCAAAAACTGAAATCCTTCACACTAAAATCAGGAACAAAACAAGGATGTCCACTATCGCCACTTCTGTTCAATATAGTTTTGGAAACATTAGCCACAGCAATTAGATAAGAGAAAGAAATAAAAGGAATAAAAATAGGAAACAAAGAAGTCAAATTGTCATTGTTTGCAGATGACATGATACTCTATATAGAAGACTCCAAGAGCTCAACCAAAAGTCTTCTAGCCGGGGATTTAGCTCAGTGGTTTCGCCACCTGCTGCACAAGGGCAAGGACCCAAGTTCGATCCCCGGTACTAAAAAAGTCTTCTAGACTTAATAACCAAATTCAGTCAAGTAGCTGGATACAAGGTCAACACACAAAAATCAATAGCTTTCCTCTACACTAATGACAGACTCACTGAGAGAGAAATAGGGCAAAGAGTTCCTTTCACAATAGCATCCAAAAAACTGAAATACCTAGTAATCAACCTAACGAAATCAAAGATCTCTATTCTAAAAACTATAGTACTCAGAAGAGAGAGATTGAAGATGATAGCAGAAAATGGAAAGACATCCTTTGCTCCTGGGTAGGAAGAATCAACATAATGAAAATGGCCATACTTCCAAAACTGCTATACAGATTCAATGCAATCCAAATTGAAATTCCTGCACCATACCTCATGGACCTTGAAAAAACAATCCAAAAATTCATTCAGAACAAGAAGAGACCCAGAATAGCAAAAGCAATTCTAGGCAATAAAGACAAGGTAGGGGGAATCACAATTCCCAACTTGAAACTATACTACAAAGCTACTGTGATAAAAACATCATGGTACTGGCAAAGAAACAGACCTGAGGACCAGTGGAACAGATTAGAAGATGCAAAAACAATGCCAGACATGCTTAGCCACCTCATCTTTGACAAAGGAGCCAAAAACCCACACTGGAGGAAAGATAGACCCCTTAATACATGGTGCTGGACAAAATGGATTTCAACTTGCAAAGATTAAAACTAGACTCCACCATGCACTAAACTATAATCAAAATGGATTAAAGATCTAAATATTAAAACAGAAATGTTAAAGCGGCTGAAAGAGAGGTTAGGAAGAAATCTTCAAGATATTGGTGTAGGAAAAGATTCTATGAACAAAACCTTAGTTGCCTGTGAACTACCACAAACAATTGACAAGTGGGATCTCTTCTTGCTAAAAAGCTTCTGCACATCAAGAGAAACCACCTACAGTGTGAAGAGACAACCCAAAATGTGGGAAAAAATTTTCAACAGCTGTCCCTCAGACAAAGGTCTGCTACCTAGAATCTACAAAACACTTTTAAAAATTAGACCTCTCAAATTTAATGACCCATTTCAAAAATGAGCATCTGAAATGAACAGACATTTCTCAGACAAAGAAGTAGAAATAGCAAATAAACACATGAAAATATGTTCAACATCACTGGTCATTCGAGAGATGCAAATGAAAACAATGCTGAGATTCCACCTCACCTCAGAAAGCATGGTTGCCTTCACGAAATCAACCAATAACAAACACTTTTGGGGCTTTGTGGAAGGAGAAACCCTACTCCACTGCTAGTGGGAGCATAGAGTGGTGCAACCACTGTGGAAATCAGTATGGAGATACCTCAAAGAACTAGGACTGGAAGCCCCATTTGACCCAGCTATTTCCCTGCTGGGTATCTTCCCAAAAGAATTAAAAGAATCATACCACAGTCATATATGTGCACCCATGTTCATAGCAGCACAATTTGTAATAGCTAAAACTTGGAAACAGCCCAATTGCCCATCAACTGGAGGCTGGATAAAGAAGATGTGGGGTTTTTTTACAAAATGGAGTACCACTCAGCCATGAAGAATGAGAAACTAGAGACATTTTTAGCTAAATGCATGGACATTGAGGTCATATTCTTAAGTGAATTAAGTAGGACACATTTGTGTAAATACTGAATAGTTTCTCTAGTGTGAGAAACTGAAGGCATAAATAAGGAATAAAAGGCATAATAGATAATGTGAAATAAGAACAAACGGGGCAAAGAGGAAGGGGAAATGGGAGGGGAAGGGGAAAGGAAAGAAGGGAATGGAATTAATATGAGAAAATGAAAAAATGGAAACAAAGATTTTGCAAATAGGGAGGGATGGAGGGGTTGAAGGGAGGGCAGGGGAATGGGGACAAAATAAGAAACAAGAGAGATTATGTAAAGGTGCAAACTTCCAATGATACATGTCATTATATTGTATACATAAAATGTACCAATAAAATTAATTGTTTTAAAATGCCATGCATGTTAATGCTTTTTAAATTCCTTGAAATACTGAATATATACATAAATCTGCAACACAATTTCAGCAATTTTTAAAATGAAAAAGTAAAGTAGCAGTGAGATATTATGACACATATGATACTATTAAAAATTTAAAAGGAAATAACACTTATTCATGAAGATACAGGAAAGTATATACTTACGTATTTATTTTTTTCCCATTAAGTTTATTGGTACATTTTAGGCATAAAATACAGTCACATTCATCATTGGGATCTTGTACCATTTTATGTGTATCTTGGTTCTTATTTTTCCCCTTCCCCTGCCCTCCCTTCACCCTCTCCATCCTTCCCTATTTGCAAAGACTTTGTTTCCATTTTTTTCCTTTTCTCATATTTTTTTCTTTTCCCTTCTTTCCTTTCCCCTACTCCTCCCACTTCCCCTGCTCCTTTAGAACTTTTCTTCCTATTACACAATATCAATTATACATTTTTTAAATTACAATATCAAGATCTAGGAAATATTACAACAGATTTTACAGAATTTAAAAGGATATAGAAAGCATATTACATAAATCTTTTTTCAAATAAATTTGACAACTTCTAAGAAGTATCTTGGAAGACAAATTAATGAAACTAACTCTGGAGGAAATATAAAATTTGAATAGCACCTATTAAAAAACTATATTCCTAGCTTGAAAACGTACCTATATGACAACAACAGGCTCATATACATTTTAACTGATAAATTATATCAAATATTTAAAGCAGAAAAAAGAAGGAACACTTCTCTCCTCATTTTAAGAAATCAACATGTGCTAATCCTAAAACTGGATAAAGATACTAGAAGAAAAAAGTCTGAACATAGATAGAAATTTGTTTAACAAAACAATTAGAAGTCAGATCTGGCAGTATGTAGAAAGTAGTTTTATTATAGGGATGGCAGTGTTGGTTCAGCATTGGAATATCCACACCCATAAGTCATCATTTTAACAAAGGAAAGAAAAAAGCCATATGATTTTGTCACTAGTTGGAGAAAAAGTACTGGACTAAATTCCACAGCTGTTCATGGTAAAAGCTATCAAGAGACTAGAAGTAGAACAGAACCTTCTCAAAAGATCAAAGACATGTACTCCATACTTCCAGCAAAAATGTCTTATATGAATGGGGAAGATATAATGCTTTCTCCCTAAGGTGGGGAACAAGGGAAGATAAGCCTATTCTTCATCTGTCCATTAAACTTTGAAACATAGGCCCAAACCAAAATAGTCTGGCAATAAAATGACACAATTAGGATAGGATTGACAAAGTAGAAGCAAAATATTTATATGTAGATGAAATGATCATCTACAGAGAAAATACTAAGAAATCTCTAGGAGCCCCCTAGAACTTGTATTTGAATTTAGCAGGATTAGAAAACACAAGGTATATATAAATATTCAGGTCTCTGTATACTTACTATAAATGAAGAATTGGATATTGAAATTTAAAAGTTGTGTAGGAGAACAAAGGACCTAGAAAAGTAAAAAGAAAAAATAATAACAGTGTTGGAAGACATTTATTACCTAATTTTAAGACTTCCTCTAAAGCTACAATAATCAAGGCAATTGTGGCATAAGGAAAGACATATAGATCAATGGAATAAAACAGAGAATCTAGAATTAAAATATATATGGTCCACTGATTTTTGAAAGATTATTTAACATTAACATTTTATAGAACAAAAGCTCAACTTAAGAGCAGAGGAAAAGATAAGGTTTTCAACAAATGGTACTAGAACACCTGGTATCCGTATGTAAACAATTATCCTCAACCATTTATTTCCATACATAAAAATAACTTGAAAGTATCTATGAACCTAAATATGAAAGACTAAAACTATAAAACTTTAAGAAGAAATTATAAGGGAAAATGTTTATAAATTTAGGATAGGCAAGAACTTCCTAGGGTACAAAAAACATGATGTATATAAGAAAAAAATTGATAAATGAGATCCCATCAAAATTTAGAAGTTTAAATGACATCATTAAAATGAAAAGTAGTCCTTAAACAGACCATATTTACAATGCATATAGCCTATGACCAGAATATATAAAGAACTCTTACAGCTCATTAATAGACAACCCAATTAAAAAGAAGACACAAGAAGATGATAAATAGCCAGTACAGCCCAAAGAAAGGTGTGCAACACTAGAATCAGAAAAATACTAATCAGTACAATAACAAGATTGAATTATACACTCATTAGGGAGATGAAGTTAAAAGTTTTAAAAGCCTTGTCATGACTTTTTCTTTTTGTTGGATTCTTCCCCTTTGCATTTAATTTGTCACACCCCAACGAATTCATTCTGCTGGGCTTCCTGGGGTTGTGATCCTCAATGTCTGTTCCTGGGATATTGTCTAAAATTTTTTGGAGTGCTGGTTTGGTATTCATGAAGTTCTTGAGGAGCTCTTTGTCATGAAAGTATCTTATTTCTCCACCAATTTTGAAAGATAGTTTTGCAGGCTACATCAATCTGGGTTGGAGGCTGTTTTCCTTTAGGGCTTGAAATACATCACTCCAAGCTCTTTTGCCTTGAGGGTTTGTATTGAGAAGTTTGCTGTGATTCTGATGGCCTTTCCTTTGTATGTGATTTGTTTCTTTTCTCTCACTGCTTGCAGAATTTTTTCTTCTGTTGGGTTTCTGGAGTCCTAACTATTATATGCCTAGGTGTAGATTTTTTTTGATCAAGGCTAGCTGGAGTCCTATATGCCTCCCTTATCTGTATGTCAAGTTCTTTTCCCCTCCTTGGGAGGTTATCTGCCATCACTTCTGTGAACAGCTTTTTTATGTCATCTGCACTCTCTCCTCTTTCTTCATTGACTCCAGTCAGTCTTACGTTATTCTTCTTCACATCGTCTAGCAGCTGCTAGATTGATTTCTCGTGTTCCCTTAAAATTTTAAAGCATTTTTTTCCTCCTCACTAATTGCAATCTTATCTTCTATATCTGAATTTCTGTCCTCACATTGGTTCATTCTGCTGTGTAGACTTTCAGTGGAGTTTTTAAGCCTGGAAATCTGTTTGCATCTGTTTTATGGATTCCTCTTGTTTCCTATGTTGGGATTCCATCATGTTCCTCAGCTCTTCTATTTTTTTATCTGTGTCTTCTCTAGATTTATTAATCATGTCTTGCACTATGAGCACAATCTCTGCTGTTATCTGAGAAATTATTTCTGATTTCATTTTTTCCAGATCCTCTTTTGTTGCCAGTTCAGGGATTCCAGGTCGTTGAGTATCAGATTGTTCCATCTCTTTTCCCTTTGGGGCTGCTGTAGGTGATCTGGAAGTCTGTTTTCGAGGCTTGTTTATGTGTCTTCTCATTTCCATGGTGGGGAGGGGCTGCTGCTGGCCTCCACTTGGCTCGCCTCCTCTGCCCTGGGAGCAATGGAATGGTGGCCGGGAGCCTCCTCCTGGGTGCTGGGATTGGCTCACCTCCTCTGCTCTAGGAGCAGTGGAATGGCAGCCCAGGAGCCTCCTCCTGGGTGCTGGGATTGCCTCACCTTCTCTACCCTGGGAGTCATGGAATGGAAGCCAGGAAGCCTCCTCCTGGGCACTGGGATTGGCTCACCGACTCTGCCCTAGGTGCGGTGGAATGCCGGCCCAGGAGCCTCCTCCTGGGAGCTGGGATTGGTTCACCTCCTCTCTATACTTATGTATTGGTGGAGAAAGTAAGAACTGTTGCTTTAGGAAAGCAATCTCATAATATCTATTAAAATTTAAAACATGTATACTCTTCACAGTAGCATCCTTGTTACTTGGAATTGATAGCATGGAAATAAAATATTTGTATGTAAGCACAGTTAATGTGGTTTGGGGAGGCTAAGCCAAAATATAGGGAGAAAATGCCCATTAATGAATAAAAATTTGTATTTTCCATTTAGATTGCAGTAAATCTATACCATGAAGTAACATGCAGCAATTACAAGAATAATTTAGCCTATAGATGATTAAAAGAATTTACAAATGCCATTAAGTCAAAAGGGTAAAAGGTATATGAATATAAATAATATAATACCACATCAGCGAAACAAACAATACCAAAACATTTATATATATATATATATATATATATATATATACAATTTTAAATGTGTGTGAATAGGTGTATGAGTTTAAATATATATGTGAATATAATTATATGACCATGAGTTAAAGTAAGCCAAGATACACACTAAATTGATAACATTGACACCTTAAGGATATTTAATTGGCAAAAAAGACAAAGAGCAAAAGAGAAAAAATACTGCATATTTTACAAGTTTGAAGAATGAAAACACCATTCTTGTATGATCAACTTTAGAGATACACTTTGGAAAAAGAATTTACAGTTTGTTTTTAAAAGTTATATCAATAACAGTCATCAAAATTTTAATGATTTTTTTCTTAATGTGCACAAATTTGGGATATTTCCTCTTTTTCTTTTCCTCCTTTTTTGGTAAGGTTTCATTATATAGTCCACATTGGTCTTGAACTTAATATGCTCAATATTTACCCCAAGCTGACCACGAACCTTCTGGCTCAATCTCCTGAGTGCCAGGATTACAAGCATGTACCACGAGCATGTCCAGTATTTCTTTGTCTTTTATTGGTTAATCTTTTAAAACAATGACCATTATTATAAATAAAATATACAATGAGAAGGCTACCTTCTTTGAGAAGTGAAAAAATTATAGAAAGTATTATACTAGCTTAAGTTTCGCTCAATATAAATTCTTACTGTAGTAAAGATTTTGAAGAAATTAAGTCCAAAGACACATCAATTTGTTGTTGTTGTTGTTGTTGTTGTTGTTTAGTGCTAAGGATGAGAGATGGAACCCAGGGCCTCATGTATGCTAGGCAAACACTAGTTCTAAGCTACATCCCCAATCCAATCTAATTTTTAATTGAAAAAATGGAAAGAATCATGAGCAAAGGGATGTAGCAAGTACCTCACTGTACTCCTCTTCCATTAGGAGATTGTCTCTGAGGTTGTTTGTTTGTTTGTTTGTTGAAAAATAAGCACAGTGAACAAACACTATCTTTTCAAGTCTCCTTTACAGGTAGAAGCACAGGGAAATAAGTGAGCCTCAGTTCTTCCATGCTGGATGTAAAGAGAGGTGATAGGTGCAACTTTCAGGCCTGGAGCATGATAGAGACATGTCTCTAAGCACAGAAAAAAGAAGACTTTTCCAAAAGTTTTATCACCAAGAAATACAGCATTGACACAAAAACTTTAAAAAATGTCACAGTCAGGAACAACACAGCCCAATCTCACTTCAGGATATTGAGGCAAAAAAAAAGTAAATAAAGTAAGGAAAGAAAATCCAACAGTACATTTAAAAAATTAATATATCATGACCAAGCAGGATGTAGTACATGAATGCAAGAGTGGTTCAATATTAGACAATCCATAGATTAGATATCCTCTTAAAAGATCTAAAGAAAAACTTGACATTTCCCTAAACACAAACACACTTTAAAATTCAGAGCCCATTTCTAATAAAATACTTTGTAAAATAGAAAACAAAAGATTTTTCGTTAAATCAATAAAATATGTTTAGGGCATCTCTAAGGCCAGCATATATTACTTAGTGGTAAACACCAGAGGTATTTCCACTGTTAATATTTTGATTGAAAATATCCTCCAAAATTTTTAGGTGTGATTTTTTGAAGGTGACAGAATGACAGGGGCAATGTACTCATGAGTGGATTAATTCACTGATAACTCCATAACTGAGTGTGCTGTTAGGAGGTGGGGTCTAGTTGGAAAAGGTGGCTCACTGAAGATGCTTGTCACTGGCACCTCCCCTCTGGCTCAATCTGCTTCCTGGCCCCACTGTGCTCTTCCATTTCTGCCCTGAAGCCAGCCAATCAGAGACTCAATTCTCTGAAAAACATAAGCAAACAACAACTTCTCCTCCTTTCAGTTGTATGTGTCAGATATTTTGTCCCAGCATTGGTGAGTAACTAATATATCCACTAAAACCCAGAACAAGGCAGGGATGCCTGCTGTCCTCTTTTTACTTTTTAACACATAATTAGTATCTATCAATGCAGTGAAATTTTAAAAAATTGAAAAAAATTGAAAAGGCTAGGAATGTGGCTCAGCAGTAGAGTACGTGGCCAGCATGTTCAAGCCTCTAGGTTTGCTCCCCAGCATCATAAAAAAAAAGGAAGGAAGGAAGGAAGGAAGAGAGAGAGAGAGAGGGAGAAAAGAAAAGATTGGAAAAAACTATTTGCATATGGTATGATACTTGGTATATCTGAATCAATGATAAAAAAATTATAATAACTATAATAACACAGCAAGTAAGCAAGATACAAAAGTATATGAAAGTCCAGAGTCATTAGAAAAAATTTACAATATCAATAAAAATAAAAATAAATTCAAACTAAACTTAGTAATGCACAAAAACTTTAGGAGAAACATTCTAAACAGTCGTGAAGACAAAAAGATGTTGAGCAAAAGGAATGACAGTCCTTAACCTTCACTAACATGATTCAATAAAGAGATATCAGACATTCTTTAGTTAATAAATTATAATTTCATTCTCTAAAAATATACATAATTTTTTTTTTTGATACCAGGGATCCAACTTGGGACCTTGTGCTTGTGTGGCAGGTGCCAGAACCACTGAGCTAAATCCCCAGATAAAAATACACATAAATTTTTGAAGGGAGCTATACTCTTGATTCTAAAATCTGGACTGAAAAATCTATTAATTGATAAGCCACTTGTAAAGAAGAGCTAAGGGGAAGTGATTAGGTGCTCTAAGCATCAAAACATGGCTCATGAATAAACAACCTTGGAATAGACACTTTAAAGACAAATCCACTGCAAATGGAAATTTAGAATATAATTCAGACAGCATCTCACACCTGTGAAGGCAAAATGGATTTTTTAATAAATGGTATTGTGACAAGTCAATAATCATTTTTACGAAGATAAATATGGACCCCATACCTCACACTATGCACAAGAGTAAGCTCTAAGTGGATGAGAAATCTAGAAAATAAAAAGAGAATAGAAAAAGTAAAATCCTACAGTGTTGTAGAATAAAATATCAGTGAATCCTTTTATAAGCGTCAGAAAGCCTTCTAACTAAAACTCAAATCAGGCCCCCAAAAAAGGGAAAAATTAAACTTTTACAGGTTAAAAAAAAGGAAAGAAAACAATTATAAGGTAAAAGGTAAGTGATGATGTAAGAGAAAACACTTATAACATATATCCAGGATAAACAGTTAATCTTCCAAATATACAAAGAATTCTCAAGACAAAAAGGAGCATTTTCTTATGCTGCAAATGTTCACTGAGCACCTACTTAAGGTAAAGCTTTCCACCTGAATTTGTAACATGGGCTAATGCTAAGCAAGCACATCTCTATTCAAAGGAAGAAAATTCACGGCTTTTCCACCTCAGTAGCAGCCCCTTTGGTGGTGAAGGGCAACTGCTGTACTAATTTTCTGCACATGTTTTTCATTTTGCTCTTTGCTTTCTTGAAGATCCCAGAATACAAAATAACCCATGCAAAGGACTATAAAAATCCTTTCATATCCTAAGATAAGAAAAATATCCATATTCATCATAATATTTATTTGAGATCTCTTAAAATGTAGTTTCTTAAAATATTTTTATTAGACTCTAAGGTCCTAATTTTAAAAGTAAATATCATTGTTATCTTTTTTTTGCAGCCATTCATCAATTGTGTGTTTATTTAACCCTGATTTTAATTTGAAATAGCTAATATGACAGTAATTGCATTGTTCTTATTCAATTTTCTGGCTCTACATTTCACTTCAGTCATAGCTCTAACTACAACCATCTAAGAATACTGAGCTTGCTGTCTTCCATCATTTCTTAGTCAAACATACAGAGTTCAAGTTTGTTTAATATTTTGTTTAATAATTTTTGTTTAAACAGGACTATTTATTTGCACTGGTAGCAAAGTTCTTGTGTTTTCCCTGCTAATATGTTATTCTTATTGTCATAAAAGACATCCAAGAGAGAACAAGGGCAATGTATGTTTCCCATCTGACAAGAGAACTATACCCACTTTTGTATTATTTACACAATAATGATCAAGGCCCAAGGCATTTCCTGGGGATTAATGGCTGACTGGGAGATTGACTGAAGGCCATTAACCCCAAGCAGTCATTAATTTTCTTAGAAAACCTGGTTGAAGTCATTATTTCTATTATAAGATCAATAGCTTACATTCCTCACCACTATCAACAAAACACATTTTTTAACATTGCAAATAACTATTTTCTGGTCTTTTTCTTCAGTACATTCAATCTGTACATTATATTTTAAGAGCAGTGTCAGCAAAATGCTGAACAATTTAGTAACATGACTTGCCCTCTCACATAGACATCAATGCCATGAACATTTGTGATAATTTCCTCTCTGCCCGGACTTAGAAGTCAAGCTAAAAATAAAGTCAACTTCCCTTCCCCTTCTTCTTCCTCTCTCTCTCTTCCCAGCCCCCTCTCTCCCTCTCCCCCTCTTTTCCTCTCCCTCCTCCCCTCCTCCCTCCTCTCTCTCTCTCTCTCTCTCTCTCTTCCCTAAAGAGTTCAGCATTCAAGTTCTCACTAAAAATGTAAATCTGGGGCTGGGGATTTAGCTTAGTGGTTCCACCACCTGCCTCACAAGTGCAAGGTCCCGAGTTCAATCCCCGGTACCAAAAAAAAAAAAAAGATGTAAATCTGAAAAAGTAGCATGTGGCATGTCCGCCATATACAAATTATTAGAGAGCAGATAAGAGCTCTGAATCTATGGTTTTTTCACTAGTGGCACTTTCTCAGAAGCAAATGTTTGAAAGAATTTTTCCTTCTGAGCAACTTAACTGAAATGTACCTAATGAAACTAGAATTCTCATGGTTAAATAGGAAGTCACATGTCAGTTACATGATACTTTGATACTCCCAGCATGGAGACTGGCCAAGAGGAGGCGGCTGACCAAACAGTCACCCAGGAAGAAATGAGTCTTAAAAACAGCAGAGTATTTAAAGTCTTGAAAGTAAAGATCATATAAAATAAGAATTAAAGAGCCACAGCAAGTGTATTTCAGTTTGTGAAACTGAATGGTTAGGACAGCACTGTTTTAAACAAATGAGAGAGTTCCCTTGATGGATTCTCCAGTTTAGAAGTATTTATCCATCTAATTTTCCTCATCTGTAAAATGGGGATAATGTAACTCAGATTGTAATCTACTATTCAAAGGCAAGGTTCATATGACATAATAAGAATAGCTGGTCATCTAGGATGCACCAGAAACAGCATAGGAGGAATGATATGTAATCGGATTTCCTACGCACCTTCTTTTCTTTGTCTTCACTTCCATCCCGGTCACTCCTAACTCTTAAAATAAGGAGCGGTGATACTGACATATTCTCATTCATCAATGTGCTTATATTACTTATAGATCCATCAGTTGTAGTCTATCACTTAGGGACTACTGACATAGTCTTACTTCCTTCTCCCCTCCCATCTAGTTCACTCTCTTACCTCTACAAGATCATAATCATGACCCCTATATTCAAAGCATAGGTAAAAAGAAACAGTGAGTCATGAAGAGCTAAAAGGACACCTGGGCTTCATAGACATTTAGCTGTAAGAGCAAGCAAAATAAATGACCACACTGATGAAGAATACAAAAAAAAATTGGATTAATCTATATTCTTAAGAAATTTGCAGGCTATTAGGGGAAATAAAACAATAATTCAAATTATTATATCATAAGAACCACAAACCAGTGATATATACCAATATATGGATTCATATATTTCAGTGTTTATTTTTGCTTGGTAGAATCAAGGAAAACTTCATGAAGGAGACAAAGTTTTTGATCAGAAATTGGAAGAAACACAAGCAGGTACAATGGCTTAAGGTGCTAAAAACAAAACTATATGAGGATGTTTAATTAGCACCTCACTATATATAGTGTATAAGAAATACTGTGATTCACAATTGAAATGTAGACTGAGGCCAAAGTAAAGGTCTTAATGACTTTGTAAGAAAAACAGAGAAAGAATGAAAGATATTGAGCAAGAAAATGATGTCAAGAAAGCTGTACTCATATGTCTTCAATCCATTAGTGATGTTCAGACTAAATTGGAGAAAAAAACACTGGATATAAGCTAATTATGAGTCAATTTAAATAGTTCAAAGACAGTAGGATATTCAGACTTTGACTAGCATACTAGCAATGAGAATTAACAGCAGGATCAATAAACTTTCAAATAATTAAAAGTTATTTTTAAGGTCCTAACTCTCATGTTGGGTGGTCCACTTTTATTTTATTTTATTTACTGTGATAAGAACACTTAACATGATTCTTACCATCTTAAAAACAATGTTTTACTATAGATCTCTAGAGCTTATTTATCTCATCTGAATATGGAGTTCCTTGAGACAACCAACATGTCAACGTCTGCTCAGGTTGACTTGGGGGGTGGGGGGAGAGTGCAGAAGACTGCTAACTCCAAGGAGCCAGAGCAATTGTGAAGACAGAATGTTTTGCCAACTCAAGCAGATATGGACCTTAAGGGGAAAACAAGGAAGCTCCCTAGGGGACAATCAGATAAAAGTTACTTATTCAGCCAACTCTCACCATGCCTTCCTATCTGCCTTGCTAACCTAAAACAAACATCTGTGCTCAGCAGAACTCTACCTTTGTTGTTCCTCAATAAACCTGGGAATTGGAGTCAGTTCAGGGCTCCATTTTTGTGGGGTCCCCTCACCCTCCTCAAGAAATTCTCTGTTTCTCACATTGTCATTCACCTCTCTATCAGGATTTGCTGGCCAGAACCCCACACCTGACTGAAACTTTGTGCCTATTGATTAATCTTCCAGCTCCTCAAAACCACTATTCTACTCTTTGATTCTATGAACTTGACTATTTTTGATGCCTCACATAGGTGGAATCATGTAGTATTTGCCTCTCTGCAACTGGCTTATTTCACTTAGCATAGTTTTCTCAGAATTCACCCATGTTGTCACATGTTGCTAAATGTCTTTCTTTTTTAGGGCTGTATGTATTCTATTGCATGTATGTAGCACATTTTCTTTTCCATTTATCTGTTGGTGATCATCTAAGTTGTTTCTCCATTATGGATACCATGAATCATGCTTCAATGAACATAGGGATGCTATGGGACATATATGTTAGGAATAGTACAGGAACATACAATTCTGATTTCAATTATTTTGGAAAAATGCCCAGAAGTGGTATTGCTAGTTCATGTGTTACTTTTGTTTTTAATTTTAGGGAAAATGTCCATGTCATTTTCCTTAGTGGCTGCACCATTTTGCATTCCAGTAGTATGCAAGGGTTCCAATTTCTTCACATCTTTACCAACACTATTTTTAATTACAGTGATCTTGACAGCAGTGGGATGATATTGCATTGTGGTTTTAATTGCATTTCCTTGATGATTAATGATATTGAGCATTTTTTCACATACATTTAGGTTTTACGTCTTTCTGTGCCTTTGGAAAAAATGTTCCTGGTCCATTTTTAATTGTATTTATACTTTATTGTTATATTTTACCCTTAAATTGTTTGAGTTTCTTGTACGTTTTTGAGATTAACAACTCACTGGAATATGATTTGCAAATGCTTTCTTCCTTTCACAGGTTATATATTTATTTTATTGTTTATCTTACTGTACAGAAGATTTTTAATGTAATATAATCTCCTTTGTTTACTTTGTTTTTGTTGTCTGTGCTTTTGGTATCATATCCATGAAAACACTGCCAAGACGAATGTCATGTACCTTTTCCCCTCTTTTTCCTAGGAATTTTACAGAATAAGATGTTATGTTTAGGTTTTTTTCTTTTTAATCCACTTTGAGTTTATTTCTGTGTGTGGCATAGGACATTCTTTTGCATGTGAATATACAGGTTTCACCTTTTGTTGAAAAATAACATCCTTTCTTCATTGTTTATGCTTGGTACAATTGTAGACGATTAATTGGTCGTATATGTGTTTAAATCGGCCATTTATTTCTTGTTGTCCATTCTGGTCCATTGGATTATAAATCCATATTACAAAGTTTTTGGCAGATACTAGATGCTTGATGAAAAATAGTTATGATGAGTGATTAATTAAAAGGCTAGATGGGGAAAGACTGCTCCAACATTTTGACCTGGATTGATGGCTAAGAAAATAATCACGCTATTAATGGGAAATAGTAAAACCAAGGAGTATGAGCAGATTTGGGAAATTATTTTTTTCATTTTAACAGTTTCCATTTTCTGTTACTGGTCTATAAATTTGAAACCATCACTAAAGCCAATTTATAAAATAGAGACTTTCTCAGTGATATGCATAAATAAATTTCAAGCTACATTTTGCCTGTGATAACTTCACTTCCTCATTGCGCTGTTAATTTTCATTTGTTTTTGCTGTTCATTTCATAATAATATGTATGAAGAAAATAAAATATAGTAAATTAGCCCTAACTGGCTCTTGAAGAGTCAGGATAAGGATGTCTCAGACACTTAACATTATTCTCAACTCTAAACAAAAAAGTAGAATTGCTTTTGGCCTATACGTATGTTACAGCATACAAGAATTTCTTAAATATGGCCATCTTCAAAGCTTGTATATATCTCACCTTGTATATATCAAAGCTTATATATATCTCATTGCACAATTAACAATTTAAACAGCTCACTGCACTGAATATTTTTAGAAATCCATTAAGAAAATGTATTGTCTTGCTGAATCATGCTGGCTATTTACTTAGATTTATTTTTAGCATAAAGTTATATTTATTTTATTATTTGGAAAGAAAGTATATGAAACAATAATTTTCAAAATACTCATCCTGCAAGGCCGGGGATTTAGCTCAGTGGCTTCACCACCTGCTGCGCAAGAGCAAGGACCTGAGTTGGATTCCCGGCACCCCCCCCAAAAAAAATTCATCCTGCAAAAGATAATGAGCTCTGAGAAATGTGAATAATAAACTATACAATTCCTACTATTTCCTACCTATTACTTAGGAAGAATTTTCAGGGCATGGCGCATAAAGGAGCATAGGTGGAATCCAGTGGTCACCCTGGGTTGAAGAGAAGTAGCTAGGAGTTGGAGGAAAACACAGCAGCAAGGCTTTGTGGAACAGAAAAACAGAGGAGAGAACTTTAGAGATCTGTAGTGTCCCTCTCTGCTAGCCAGCTCATGCATGTGAACATAATAGAAACCAGGAAAAGAACCACCCACAGAATAAGAGGAAAGCAATGTCTACAGCTCACATAGAAGAAAGAATGGTTTCTATACTCATCAGTAAATTCTAAAAGCTCATAATTTCAAAACCATTGGATGAAGTAGAAGGGTTTGATATTAGTACTGGAGAATATGTAACTCTAGACTCAATCCTACTTTGATATCACATTTTTTAAATGCTTAGCAATACCCATCAAATCAAATTGTTTCCAAGTAATTTAATTTCTTCAAATAACAAAATTCAAGATGTATAGTAGTACAATAATATCCAGACCACAACAAGGTAAAATTTACATCTGTCATTCAATTAAAAATTATTAGGAATGCAAATAAGGAAAATACAATCCACGATGAGGAGAAATATGAATCAAAACTGACACAGAAATGACACAGATTAAAGAATTAGTGAAAACAGACATGGATAGTTAGTGCAACCATATTATATATATATTTAAGAAACAAAAGTTTCAATAGCATATCTTAAGAAGAAATATGGAAAAAGATGACATAAACTTAAAAATGAAAAATTACAATTTTTAAGGAGAATATACTATATGTGAGTAACAGTAGGAAAGATATTACAGAAGAAAACATAAGCTAGTTAGAATACATAACAATAGAAACTATCTTAAGTAAAACATAGGAACTAAAATAATTGAATAGTTATCAGTAAGCTGAGAAACAAATACAAGTTTGTCTAAGGTGCATGGAATTTGAATACCTAAAAAAGAAGGGATAAGGAGATACATGAAAGCATAATAGCCACACTATATCTGGAATTTAATGAAATAGACACACACACATATCCAAAAAGGTCAATGAACCCTAGGCACAAAAATACATAGCTAAAACTACACAAAATTTCATTACAGTTACACTGCCTGAAACCTTTTTGATAAAAAATTTTAAAGAACCAGATTAAGAAGACATTATATGCAAAAACAAAGGGTATTATCAGATTTCTCCTCAGAAACAAGGCCACAAGAAGCCAGTGGCATGTCATTAAAGTACTGAAAGAAAAAAAAGCCAACAAAAAAATCCTTTACCCCCAAAATACATTTTTAAAAAGCAAAACTAAAATAAAGACTTTTATGAGCATAAGAAAGCTGAAAGGAATCATCAGTAGCAGAGCTGAAATGAAAGAAATGATACAGAATGTCCTTTAGCAAGAAGCAAAATGGTATCAGTGAAGCTGGCCATGGTGGTATATGCCTGTAATGTGCCACCACTCTTTAAGGCTGAGCCAAGAGGGTCATGAGTTTCAGCCAAGCCTGAGCAATTTAGCAACTCAGTGAGACCCTGTCTCAAGATAAAAAAGAAAAAGAAAAAAGAAAAAAGAAAGGCTAGCAATTGTAGCTCAGTTCAAAGGCCTTGGATGCAATCTTCAGTGTCAAAAATAAATTGCAGTCCATAAAGAAATAATGGGCACCAAAAATGGTAACTACATGCTTTTAAAATGTTTTTCTTTCTTAAAAGTTAGATATCCTTAAAAAACAGTTACCTAGAGAGGAAGATTCAATATGGCAGATTAGAGGAGGTGGCACAATTGAGATACTCAGAGAAGAGTTACTGAAAATACAGGTACTCTGAAATGGCCGGCAATGACATCCAGATATAGAATATCAATCTGAAAGATGATCCACTTAGAGCAAATCAATTGTCTGGGTCTCTGGAAAAGGAGAAGCAGCACTGCTGGTCTACATCCCTGGCAAATTCTGCTCCCCACCTTCCAAGAAGCACAGAATATTGGGAACAGCTCTAGCAGTGTGAAGAAAGGAGGTAGCACTGCAGAGGCCAGATTCCTGGGATAGGCTCTTCCCATACCCTTCCTCCCCTCCCATCTGGAAGGGAATAAACTAAACTGCTGTGGAGACCCAAGGAAAGCCCCCAACAAAGGAAAAAAGGAAAAATGGTCCTTCTCCCATGGTCCTCCCAAACACCAGGGAATACTGCATCTCAGAGACATCCTTTCCACCACTCACCAAGGGCAAGGGAGCCCCCCAAATACACACACACACACACACACACACACACACACACACACACTTTAGGCACACAAGGGGTAAACACCACAAACAGTGTGGCAGCGCAGAGCCCACTGGTAGGGACCCACAGATCACCTTCCTGGAGACACTGGGGAGGAATATGACTGAACAGTCCATTCAGAGTGGGTGCTTCCCTTTCATTTCCATAAAGGCTGAAAGGATCTGAATTAGCAGGAAATCCTAAACAGTGATGACCATCATGCCAGGGGACAAAGAGTCCCTAAACCAAGCCTGGGGACAGCCTCAGGTTCCACAAACTAGCAGGGGGAGCTCTTGAGACAGACACAGTTTTGGATCTGAGTTCATTGAGATGTTCAGATCTTGGGACAGAGACAAAAGACTGCAATTAACTACATCCAAAGGGCACTTCGCAGCAAAGAAGAAACTGACACCCCTCACCACTCCCAGCCCAGGCTGATAAATACCTACAGGCAGGTGGGAAATTGGTGTGGCTGCCTGCAACCAGACTATAACTAAAGCCAGAAGGGAACTGTGAACCCTCAGGCTTTATGCCATAAAAGCCATGTGCAGATGGTTTGTATGTTGGTTTGTTAGAGTGCCTGTTCTGGGTTCACTCAGGTTATATTTTTTTCTCTTTTCCCCATTCCTTTTCTTCAATTCTTACTTTCAATATCAATACTACTTTTTACTTATCTTTTCTACTGTTTAAATTTTTCAAGGTTTTTCTTTGTATAGTCTGCTCTTCCTCAGTTCTTCTACGATTTTTTCTCATTTTAACCTTCTGACTTTATTATTCTAACCACTATGCTCTTCCTTATTTTACCTGTTCTCCTGGCTTCCCTTGTTCTTCTCCACCTTTCATAGGACATGCATAGAACAGGTGCCTGTATTTGTAAAACAGAATAAGAGTACACCAGTGTTTTAATGTGAATGGTACCATGCAAGGTCATGTTAGGTTAGCCCTAACACAATTGTGCTTAGAGGATTTGAACAAAATTAACTGCAAAAATAGCAACACTTTCCCACAACCTCATAGCTTTCCTCAATCCCTTATTATACCACCCTCTCCCTGTATCCCACTACCTGCACTGAAAAATATTCTCCAAAAACCTCTCAACACTAACCCTTAACTCCAATTATAAAGCACCTTCAACAGTCTGACCCCCTATCTATTTTTTTACCTATTAATATTTCTCTTATCTACTGCTCCTTCTACTGACTTACCTCTTTTCTCCTTTTCTACCTCTTTCCCTTCTCTTCTCCTTCTACATCACAGACTAATTGCTAAAAACAGTATAGACTGTAGTGGGCACTGATAAAAGGTGAAAGTATAAAACAAGGTTTAATACATATGATTGTTATATGGTCAGATCTGTTGGTGCTGTTATAACCACTAGATATTCTCTCCTTAAAACACAATGGCAGGATCCAACCTATTTGAATTGAATGGCTTGAAAAGGTGAATAATATACGTATGTGGACAATTAAGATCACTGGAAAAGAAAACCCAACTAAATAGATCCTCAAATCTACAACAAACTTTCCTCCCTTAACCCTCAGCATCAAATATATATACATACATATATATATATATATATAAACATGATTGCTATCAAACACTCACAGCTCTCTCAAAGATGATCCAAAAGGCAGAGTACAAAAGAATGCAAACATCAATGATGTTGAAATGAGGAACTAAAAGATGTTAAAGAGAAACTTTAAAAACTTGGGAAATTCAAAAAGGACATGATCCAAAAGATAGTGGAACTAACATACAAACTGACCAATGTAGGCATGGAAGAAACAAATTTTTGAAAAATTAAAAGAGATGACCAAAACAGTTCAAAACATGAATGACAAATCTATCGATGATATAGATTCCAGAGAGATAAAAATATTTTATAGAATTTAGGAACAGGAGAAATAATCAATGTGAAGTCAGGATTTCAGAAATTGAGGGAAAAATGGAAATTCATGATGAATTACTCAAAGAAGGCTTGAAAATGATAAGAGAACAAGAAAAATTTATCCAGCAACTACCAGCTGACACTAAGAAGACTAACCTAATACTACCTGGAGTTAGAAATTAGAAGACAGCCTACATGGAATAAAAAATTCATGTAAAAATTTATGTAAATTTACATAAATCATAATAGAAAACTTTTCAAATATGAGGAAAGATCTCAAAATACAGGTAAATGAGGCTTACAGAACCCCAACTAACTACACTGAAAAAAGATGCTCCCAGGCCAAGGATTTAGCTCAGTGGAGCCGCTGCCTACCTTGCAAATGAAAGGTCCCAAGTTCAATCCCCGGTACCAAAAAAAGAAAAAAGATGCTCCCCACCATATATCATAGTCAAAATCCCATATCCAACAAAAGGACAGAATCTTAAAAGCTGACAGAGAACAGGAAAAACTCATGTGTAAAGGTAAACCCATTAAGATTACAATAAATTTTTCAACACAAATTTTAAAGGTTAAGAGAGCTTGGAGTGAAGTGTTCCAAGACTTAAAAATAAACAACTCCTAACTCAGAGTAATATATCCTGCAAAACTACCTTTCAAAATTGAAAGAGAAATAAGGACATCCCATGACAAAGAACATCTTAAAAGATACATGAACCCCAAGCCAGTACTCCAAAAAATACTCAAGAATATCCTAGGTAGAGACAATGAAGCCAATAAAGCCAAAAAAACCAGAGGGAATGAACACAAAAATCCACAATAAGATATTGGCAAATAGAACACAGCAAATCAACAAAAGGATAATACATGACCAAGAAGGTTTCATCCCAGGAATGAAAGACAGTTTAACATACACAAGTCAATAAATGTAATACACCACATTAACAGAAACAAGGACAAAAATCACATGATCATAACAATAGGTACAGAAAAAGCTTTTGACAAAATGCAACAACTATTCATGATATTTTTAAAAACCTGAAGAAAATGGGTATAGAAAGACCTTACCTCAATATGACAAAAGTCATTCATGATAAACCAATAGGCAACATCAAACTAAATGAGAAGCTGAACGCTTTTCCTCTAAAATTGGGAAAAAGACAAAGATGTATACTATCCTATTCAATGTAGTACTTGAAATATTAACCAAAGCAATTAGGCAAGAGAAAGAAATAAAAGTTATATGTTCCGCAAAAGAAGGAATCAGATTATCATTATTTGCAGGTGACATGATCCTTAAATAGAAAAGGGAAAAATCTCCACCAAAAGAATTCTAGAATTAATAACCCAATGCAGCAGTAGCAGGATACAAAATCAACACACAAAAATGTATAGAATCCTTGTACACCAATAATTAATGCACCAAGAAATAAATTAGGAAAACTAAACCATTCCCAATAGCATCAAAAAAAAACACCCAAATACTTGGGAATTAATGTAATTGAAGAAACAAAAGACCACTACAACAAAACTGTAGAAATCTGAAAAAAGAGATCAAAGGGGGTAGTACAAAATGTAAAAATATACCCTATTCCTGAGTAGGCAGAACTAATATTACCAAAATGACCATACCCCAAAGCTAGCATACAGATTTGATGCAATCCCAATCAAAATACCAACAGTATTCCTCAAGGAACTAGGAAAAACATCCTTAAATTCGTATAAAACCAAAAGAGACCCAGAATAGCAAAAGCAATCTTGGTAACATGAACAAAGCAGGAGGCATCACAATATCAGACTTCTAGTTATATTACAAAGCTGGAGCAGTTAAAACAGCATCACTGGTTATTTGAGAGATGCAGATGAAACCAACACTGAGATTCCACCTCACCCCAGAAAGAATGGCTGCTATTAAGAAATCATCTAATAACAAATGCTGGCAGGGGTATGGGGAGAAAGGAGCCCTTCTCCATTGTTGGTGGGAGTGCAGACTGGTGCAACCACTGTGGAAATCAGTATGGAGATACCTAAGAACTAGGCTTAGAGGTCCCTTTTGACCCAGCTATCCCCCTGCTGGGGATCTTCCCAAAAGAATTAAAAGAATCATACCACAGTGATATATGTGCACTCATGTTTACAGTGGCACAGTTCATAATAGCTAAAGCTTGGAAACAGCCCAAGTGCCCAACAACTGGAAACTGGATAAAGAAGATGTGGGGGGGTTTTATAAAATGGAGTACTACTCAGCCATAAAGAAAGAGAAACTAGAGACATTTATAGCTAAATGAATGCATATTGAGGCCATACTCTTAAGTGAAATAGATAGGACACACATGTGTAAATACCAAATAGTTTCTCTAGTGTGAGAAACTGAGAGTGTAAGTAAGGATACACATGGATGAAATGGCTAATAACATATTTCTTGGATTGTGTTTCCATTGCGTGTTATATGACTGTATCAAAATTTAAATTAGGGAGAAGTTTGGCTTATGTGGAGTATGCTAGCTAACTGGAGTTTTTTTTCCAGACCACTATTTATTCAATGTTGGTTTTGGAGATCTTTCTGAAACAAATCACATCTTCTGGTGTCTTGTTGGTGCTTGAGAAGCTTTTTTAAGATACAGAAAAATGTTTAAGTGCTTTTCAGCTTTGTTTTGGTTGAATTCTACTGTATTTGAATATTATTGTAGTTTTTTCCCCTTGCATTGTTCTTCTTTGAATGGTTTTAATTTTTGTATGTGTGTGTTTGATAATAAAGTTATTTTTTTAAAAAAACAGCATGGTACTGGCACGAAGACAGGCATGTGAATCATTCTAACAGAATAGAGGACACAAAGACAACGTGAACACCTTCAGTCACCTGATCTTTGACAAAGTGGCCAAGGGGTGGAGGATGTAGCTCAATGGTGCTGGGCCTGCCTCGTAAGTCCAAGCACAAGGTACTGAATTTGATCCCCAGTACAAAAAAAAAACAGGACCAAAAACTTATGCTGGGGGAAAGATGGCCTCTTTAGCAAAAGGTTCGGGAAAAAGTAGCTGTACACATGCAGAACATTGCTGCTAAACCCATATCTCTTACATATATTAAATGAAAATCAAATGGATCAAATATTTAAATATTAAAACAAAAACCTTACCCTAATGAAAGATGAAATAGATAAAACTCTCGAATTCATAGGTGTAGGCAAGGTCTTTCAGAACAGAACTCCAGTTACACAAGATCAAGAACATCAAGAATCAACAAATAGAATTATAACAAATTCAACAAAGGAAGCAACCAACAAAGTGAAGAAACAACTCACAGAATGGGAAAAATTTTGCTAGCTATACTTTGATACATCTAAAATATATAAAGTACTTAAAGAAATTATACCACCCAAAATAAAAGACCCAATCAAAAAATGAGCAACTGAAATGAATAAACAATTCTCAGAAGAAGTATAAATGGCCCATAAATACAGAGAAAAGAATGTTCAACATTGCTGGCCATTAGAGAAATGCAAATTAAAGCAACACTGAATTTTATTTTACTCCAGAAAGAATGGCCATTATCAAGAAATCAAATAACAAATGCTGGTGCAGCTATAATGAAAAAGGAACACTTCTACATTGTTGGTGGGAATGTAAACTAGTACAACCACTATGCAAATCAATATGGAGATTCCTCAAAAAACCTTGAGACAACAAGGTTAAGTAAAATAAATCAGACACACAAGCTTAAATGCCACATGGTTTCTCTCATATGAGAAATTCAAAGTATTAATAAAGAGCAAAATAAAAGATAGATAAAAAGAAACAAGGAGATAGATCTACTGAGTTAGGAAAGTAGATCAAGAAATGGAGGGGGGGCAAATTTTAAAACCCAATCCAAAAATGGGCAACTGAAATAAATAGACACCTCTCAGATGAAGAAGTAGAAGCAGCAAATAAATTTATGAAAAAATGTTCATTACCACTGGTCATTCATGAGATGCAAATGAACACAATGCTGGGATTCATTCCATCTCACTCCAGAAATAATGGCTGCTACCAAGAAATCAACTAATAACAAATGCTGGCAGGGATGTGGGGAGAAAGGAACCCTTCTCCACTGCTGGTGGGAGTGTAGACTGGTGCAACCACTGTGGACATCAGTATGGAGATACCTCAAAAACCTAGGATTAGAGGTCCCGTTTGACCCAGCTATTCCCCTGCTGGGGATCTTCCAAAAAGAATTCAAAGCATCATATCACAGCGATACATGATACCTATGTTTGTAGCAGCACAGTTTGAAATAGCTAAAACTTGGAAACAGCCTAAATGCCTATTAATTGATGAATGGATAAAGAAGATGTGGTTCTTTTATAAAATGGAGTACTACTCAGGCATAAAGATAAACTTGAGACGTTTATAGCTAAATGGATGCACCTTGAGATCACACTCTTAATTGAAATAAGTAGAACATACATGTCTAAACACCACACAGTTTCTCTGGTGTGAGAAACTAAAAATGTAAATGAAGACCAAAATGTATAATAGATATTGTGAAGTAGAAAATATTCAAAGAGGAAGGGAAACTGGGGAAGAGGGTGGGGAAAGGAAAGAAAGGAAAAAAAAATAAAAGAAGGAAAAACGGAAACAAAGCTTTTGTAAATAGGGAGGGGTGCAGGGGTTGAAGAGAGGGAAGGGGAATGGGAAAGAAAATTAAAAACAAGATACACCGTGTTCAGGTACAAATTCCCTATGATGAATGTGATCATTATGTATACCTAAAATGTACCAATAAACTTAATAATAAAAAAGAGAAAAATAGGCCAGGGATTTAGCTCAGTGGTTCCACCGCCTACCTCGCAAGCTCAAGGTCCCGAGTTCAATCCCCAGTACCAAAAAAAAAAAAGATAGAGAGAGAAAAATAATCAGTAATTTTTTTAAAAGAAATGGAGGGGAGGGAAAGAGAGGAAGGAAAAGGGATGAAAGGAGAAACTAAGATGTCACATGTATATTGTACCAAATACACACAATGAAAGTAGTTGTTATGTATTGCAAATATGTTCTAATAATTTTTTAAACAATTGCGTAAAAAATACCATCCCATGGTAAAATGGCTAAACTGTTGTACATTCACACAGTGAAATACTCTACACTAATAAAGCAAAAAATTACTGCCACTTGCAATACATGGATGAATCTCACAAATATGCTTATTGATTTTATTTATACGAAGCTTACCAATGGTAAAACTAATCTATAATGATGGGAATCACAATAGTGGCTATAGACCTGTTGGATGTAAGGTTGACTCAGGAGAGGCTTCATAACAACTTCTATAGCTGGATCTGGATTCCGATCACACAGATATATTTAAGAAATTATTCTCTGAACACCTATATGTAGATTTTTGCATATCTCTGGTTATTTCTGCAGGACTTACTATTAGAAACTAAATTAGTAGAAATATAAATTTTAAATGAGCAATAATCAAGAAATTTTAAAATGTTTTGATTTTTTATTATCTTTTTCCTTCTAGATATCATTCCAATCATTAGCAATTGTTCATTCTACATTAAATCAAAAACACTATGTTAACTAATAAATTGAGGAAAAATAACTGTATAAAGTAAAATAATAACAAATGTATTATGGGGCTTATAAGGAATAGCAATAAAATGTATAACACTGGCAAAAAGGCTTGGAGGAATGAATGGAAGCATACTGTGGTAAATTTTTTACACAATATGTGAAGCAGTATAATATCAATAAAAAGTACATTGTAGGGCTGGGGAATTATCTCAGTGGTTCCGGTGCCTGCCTCGCAAGCACAAGGTCCTGAGTTCAATCCTCGGTACCAAAAAAGAAAAAAAAAGTACATTGTAACAAATTTTAAATTTTTACTGTAAGCACAAAACAACCACTAAAACAACTCAACAAAGCATTCTAACTAATAAGCCAACAACAGAATAAAAATGGAATCATGATTCCAATAACAATGAAGCATTCAACTAATCAAAAAGAGACAGAAAAAGATGAAAAGTAGGGCAAGGAACATATGGAAGAAATAAGAAAAATATAAGATGGTAAATTTAAACTCTACTGTATTAATTATGAGATTAAATGTAAATGGTCTAAACATTTCCATTGGTGGCAGAGATTAAGCAAATAAAAAAAGCACCATCCACCATCCTCCTCTATATGCCACCTACAAAAACAAACCTTTAAATATAGAACATAAATTGACTAAAAGAAGGGCAACAGATATACCATATAGTATACTAACACTAATGAAAAGTAAAATGGAATGACTATGTTCACACAGGACAGAGTACATTTGAGAGCATAAAGTATTTCCAGAATAAGAGAAGTTCATCTCAAAATGACAAAGAAAGCAATTAATAAAAAAGGCATAATAGCAAAGTATCAAAATATATGAAATGAAAAGTCATAGAACTGCAATAAAAAGAGACCAATTCAGAATTCCAGTCAGAGATTTCAACAATCTTTTCTCTGTGGCTGATGGAATTAGTGAGTAGAAAATCAGTAAGGATATGAAAGATGAACAGCACTAGACCTCACTGTTATTTCTAGACAATCCTTCCTAACAGCACTAGAGTACAATCCACACTCTTCCCAAGGGTATATTGAATTTTTCCAAGACATACCATATTTTGAGCCACAAAACAGGTCTCCATAAATGTAAAATGTTGCAAACCAAACAAAATGTAAACTTTTGAGTACAATGAAATTAGAAACCAATAAAACATATCTGGAAAACACTTAAGTATATTGAAAATATGCAAAATATTTTTTAAATCTATGGGTGAAAAGAAAAAAGAAATCAGTAATTAGGCTGAAAAAATGAAACAGAATGTGCGTTTTAACTTCTTTAAGATGCAGCTAAAGCAGTATATGGAGGTAAATCCATGACACTAAACTACCTATATAGAAATTGAAGAAAGCAATCAAATCAACTAACTCACTTTGTCTTAAGAAACTAGAAATTGGGCCGGGGATTTAGCTCAGTGGTTCTGCCACCTGCCAGGCAAGCACAAGGTCCCAAGTTTGATCCCCAGTACCAAAAAATAAAATAAAATAAAATAAATTTTTAAAATAAAATAAAATAAAAAGAAACTAGAAACAAAAGAACCTACTGAAACCAAGGTAGAAGAAAGGCAATAATAGAAGTCAGAGTAAATATCAATAAAAAAGAATATAGAATATTAACAGAGGAATTTTTTAAAACCAAAGTTTCATCTTTAACATCAATGAAATTGATAAACTTTTAACCATACTAATTAAGGGGGACAAAAGAAAGAAGACTTAAATTACCAAAAGCAGGAATAATAGAAGTTACATCACTATCCTATAGTATTAAAGGAAAATAAGAAATATTGTAAGAAAAATTATGGCAATAAATTTGACAATTTAGCTGAAATGGACAAATTTCTGGAAAGACACAAACTATCTAATTCACTCAAGAATAAATAGATAACTAAATAGCCTAGTAAATAAATTGAATTTTTAATTAAAAACTTGCTGCAAAAAAAAAAAAAAGACAGAAAAAATCTCCAACTGGCTTCACTGGAGACATCCAACAAATATTTATGAAAAAAATGCCAATTCTGCACAAACTCTTCTAGAAATTTGAAGAGGAATTCCAATTCATGCCATGAGGCCAGAAGTTCTCAAATATGAAAAACAGATATTTAAGGGGAAAAAAACTATCCCTCCAGCCCATTGATGTAAAATTTTAGCAAATCAAAACTAGCAATATACAAAAAGGATAATACAGCATAACTAAATAGAGTTTATCCAAGGAAAGCAAAGATGGTTCAGCATTCTAAAATTAATCAATATAAATCACCACATTAAACTAAACCATATATCTTTTTGAGATGATTATCTCAACAAATCCAGAAAGGGCATTTGACAAAGTTCAAGTAGTATTTCTTCTAAGATTTCTCAGTGAATCGGGAACAGAAGAGAACTTCCTCAACTTGAGAGAGGGCATCTACAAAATTGCAGCTAACAATTTAGTGGAGAAAGACTGCTTTCCCCTAAGACCAGAAAAAAGTAATGGTGTCTCCACTCAATATAGCTATTCAAGTTGGACCTGAAATTCTAGCCAGTTCACCAAGGCAGACAGAGGAAAGGGGGGGGGGGGGGGGCAAGCACTGGGTGTTTGTGTCTCCCCTCCTAAAAATTCAAATGTTGAAGCCCTAACTCACACTGTGATGGTATTCAGAGATGGTACCTTTGAGAGAACTAGAGTTTAGCCTTCAGTAGATTTCTCATGACAGATGAGTGACTAATAAGGAAACTCTCTGAGATTATGCACAAGGACAGGCCAGATTAGAACATAATATAAAGGCAGCTGTAAACAGAGAAGACAGACTTCACTGGAAACCAAATCACCTGGCACCTAGATCTGTTGGTATTTTATTATGGCAGCCCAAGTAGACTGATAAATCCACACAATAGAATGTTATTCATCTATAAAATGGAATGAATTACTGATACATGCAACAGGATGGATCAGAAGGAAAAATTAGATTGAGTGAAAGAAATTGGGAAGAAAAAATACACGTGTAGCATTTCATTTATCTAAAATTTTAGTGCAAACTAATCTCATCATAACAGAAGACAGAACAACTATGGCTTGGGAATTGGGGAGACATGGAGGAGCAGGTAGGAGAGAGCAAGGAATCACACTGAAACTTTTGGGGGGGTCACTGATATGTTCATTATCTTGACTGTTTGTATGCCTATGCCAGAAACTTAAAAAATGGTACATTTAAATCTATAGTTCATTATGTGTCAATTACCTTGATATAGATTTTAAAAATTAAAAAGTCAGAAAAATTCTGACAAAGAAGAATGATGAACAGCTACATCTTGCCTATATTACACCAGACTAATAATATTTTTTAAACTGCAAACCAGGCATGGTACCTCAAGCAAAGCATGGTGCCACATGCCTGTAATCCCAGCACTTCGGAGGCTAAGGTAGGAAGATTGCCAGTTCCAGGCCAGCCTGGGCTACATAGTGAGATCCTATCTCAAAAAACAAAACAAAACAAAACAACAACAAAAACTACAACAAAACATCACATGTATTGATAGATTTAAGGAATAGAACAAGATATTTATAAGTAACTGGACCCCCACCCCTGCTCCTCTGTACAGCCACCTGGTTCCACACTACAAAGATGCAGAGGACACCAGACCACCAGAGCACAGTACTGAGTCCCGCTGCTCCTGGCCCAGAGGTAGGGGCATCTGAGCTGCCGTCCCACTGCTCCTGGTCCAGATGAAGGGGCTTTCTGGTCACCATCCCTCCTGCTGCTCCCAGCCCAGAGGATAGGGCTTTTGGGCCACCTTCTCTCCCACTGCTCCTGGCCCAGAGGAAGGGGCTTCTGGGCCACCATCCCTTACACCTCTCCCAGCCCAGAGGTAGGGGCTGCTGAGCTGCCATCCCACTGCTCCTGGACCAGAGGAAGGGGCTTCCCGGTCACCATCCCTCCTGCTGCTCCCAGCCCACAGGAAAGGGCTTTTGGGCCACCATCCCTACCGCTGCTCCCAGCCCCTGTCCCAAGTCTCCAAGCTCAGAGGAGGTAATCGGTGCAGGCACTGACAGCCCCCACCCCATCTGAAATGAGAGAACACATAAATAAGTCTCAAAACCAGACTTTCAGATCACCTACAGCAACCCCAAAGGGAAATGAGATGGAGCACTCTGATACTCAACCACCTGAACCCATTGAACTGGCAACAAAAGGGGATCTAGAAAAAATGAAATCAGAAATAATTTCTCAGATAACAGGAGAAATTGTGTCCCTAGTGCAAGACATGATTAATAAATGTAGAGAGGAGCTCAGGAACATGATGGAATCCCAACATAGGAAACAAATGGAATCCATGAAACAGATGCAAATAGATTTCCAGGACATGAAAAACTCCACTGAAAGTCTACACAGCAGAATGAGCCAATGTGAGGACAGAATTTCAGATATAGAAGATAAGATTGCAATTAGTGACCAGGAAAAGAAAAATTGCTTCAAAATTATAAGGGAACATGAGAAATCAATCCAGCAGCTGCTAGACAATGCAAAGAAGAATAACATAAGACTGATGGGAGTCAATGAAGAAACAGGAGAGAGTGCAGATGACATAAAAAATTTCTTCACAGAAATAATGGCAGAAAACTTCCCAAGCAGGGGAAAAGAGCTTGACATACAGATAAGTGAGGCATGTAGGACTCCAAATAGCCTTGATCACAAAAAAATTTACACATAGGCATATAATTGTTAAGATTCCAGAAACACAACAGAAGAACAAAGTTCTACAAGCAGTCAGAGAAAAGAAACAAATCACATACAAAGGAAAGACCATCAGAATCACAGAAGACTTCTCAACACAAACCATCAAGGCAAGAAGAGCTTGGAGTGACATATTCCAAGCCCTAAAAGAAAACAGCCTCCAACCCAGATTGATGTACCCTCCAAAACTATCTTTCAAAATGGATGGAGAAATAAGATACTTTCATGACAAAGAGCACCTTAGGAAATTCGTGAATACCAAACCAGCACTCCAAAAAATTTTAGACAAAATCCTAGGAAAAGACAACAAGGATCACAATCCCAGGAAGCAAAGCAGAATGAACCCATCTGGCATGACAAGAAATTAAATATAAAGGGGGAGAACCCAACAAAAAGAAAAAGTCATGGTAATGACAAGTCACTACGTTTCAGTTATAACTATCAATGTTAATAGTCTCAATTCACCAATCAAAAGAAAGAGACTGGCAGAATGGGTCAAGAAGCAAAATCCAACAATATGCTGCATACAGGAAACACACTGAATTCAAAAGGAAACTCATACACTGAAAGTTAAAGGGTAGAAAACAGTACTCCATGTGACAGGAACCCGAAAAGAAGCAGGAGTAGCTATCCTCTTGGCAGATCAAGTAGAATTCAAACCAACACTGATTAAGAGAGATAAAGAAGGACACTACATCCTTGTAAAGGGAACAATCCAAGAGGAAGAGATGACAATCATAAATATCTATGCACCAAACACTAGTGTGCCTAACTATATAAAACAAATACTAACAGACATGAAAAGTCATATATGCACTAATACAATTGTAGTGGGGGACGTCAACACCCCACTGTCACAAATAGATAGATCAACTAGACAAAAAGTAAGTAATGAAATACTAGAACTCAATCAAACTCTTCAACAAATGAACTTAACAGATGTTTACAGAGTCTTCCACCCCATAAAATCAGAATACACATTCTTCTCAGCTGCACATGAGTCATTCTCCAAAATAGACCACATGCTCACATATAGAACATGTTTAAGTAAGTGCAAAGGAATTGAAGTTATCCCCTGTATATTATCAGACCATAGTGTGATGAAATTGAAGATCCATAACAAAAGAAACTCAAAAAATTTCATAAACACGTGGAAATTGAACAACACACTTCTGAATAACCAATAGGTCACAGAGGAAATTAAAGAAGAAATCAGACAGTTCCTTCAATTAAATGACAATGACAATACAACATATCGGAATCTATGGGACACAATAAAAGCAGTCTTATGAGGGAAACTCATAGCCTTGAATATGCATATTAGGAAAACAGAACGACCTCAATTAAACAACCTGATGCTGAACCTCAAGCTTCTAGAAAAAGAAGAACAGGACAACCCCAGAGCTCATACAAGGGAGGAAATTATAAAGATCAGAGGAAAAAATCAATGTAATGGAGACTAAGAGAATGATACAAAAAAATCAACGAAACCAAGAGTTGATTCTTCAAAAGAATCAACAAAATTGGCAAATCTTTAGCCAACCTTGTCAGAAAACGGAAAGAAAAGGCCCAAATCCAAGCAATTAGGAATGAAAAGGGTGAACTAAAAATGTACCCAGGAGAAATGCAGAGGATCATCAATACCTACTTCCAGAACCTATACACCAATAAGATGGACAACACAGAAGAAATGGATAGATTCCTAGATACATATGAATTACCAAAGTTGAACGAAGAAGACCTAAAAATTCGGAACAACCCAATATCAACCAATGAAATTGAAAATGTAATTAAAAACTTATCAACTAAGAAAAGTCCGAGCCCTGACGGCTTCAGTGCTGAATTCTACAAGACATTTAGAGAGGAACTGCTGCCACTACTGTTTAAACTCTTCAATGAAATTGAAAGGGAAGCAATACTCCCAAATTCATTCCTGGAAGCAAGCATCACCTTAATCCTCAAAGCAGAGAAAGACCCAACTGAAAAAGAGAACTAGAGGCCAATCTCACTAATGAACATAGATGCAAAAGTCCTTAATAAGATACTGGCAAACAGAATGCAGAAGATCATCAAGAAGATCATATACCCTGATCAAGTGACATTCATCCCAGGGATCCAGGGATGGTCCAATATACAAAAATCAATTAATGTAATACACTATATCAATAGAGCCAAGGACAAAAACCATATGATTATCTCCATAGATGCAGAAAAAGCATTTGACAAAATCCAACATGCATTTATGATAAAAACCCTACAAAAAATTGGAACAGGTGGTCTCTACCTCAAACTGATAGAAGCCATCTATGAAAATCCAACAGCCAATATCATACTAAATGGTCAAAAACTGAAATCCTTCATACTAAAATCAGGAACAAGACAAGGATGTCCACTATCACCACTCTTGTTCAATAGAGTTCTGGAAACATTAGCCACAGCAATTAGACAAGAGAAAGAAATAAAAGGAATAAAGATAGGTAATGAAGAAGTCAAATTGTCATTCTTTGCAGATGACATGATACTCTATATAGAAGACCCCAAGAACTCCACCAAAAGTCTTCTAGACTTAATAACCAAATTCAGTCAAGTAGCTGGCTACAAGGTCAACACACAAAAATCAATAGCTTTCCTCTACACCAATGACAGACTCACTGAGAGAGAAATAGGGCAAATAATTCCTTTCACAATAGCATCCAAAACACTGGAATACCTAGGAATCATCCTAATGAAAGAAATCAAAGACCTCTTCTCTGAAAACTGTGGCACTCTGAAAAGAGAGATTGAAGATGATATCAGAAAATGGACAGACATCCCCTGCTCCTGGGTAGGAAGGAGTAATATAGTGAAAATGGCCATACTTCCAAAACTGCTACATAGATTCAATGCAATTCCAATTGAGATCCCAGCAACATACTTCATAGACCTTGAGAAAACAATACAAAAATTCATTTAGAACAAGAAGAGACCCAGAGTAGCAAAAGCAATTCAGACAGAGCAATTCAACAGAGGCATAGCAGGGGGTATCACAATCCCCAAGCTGCAACTCTACTACAAAGCTACTGTGATAAAAACAGCATGGTACTGGCAAAGAAACAGACCTGAGGACCAGTGGAACAGATTAGAAGATGCAGAAGCAATGCCAGACACACTCAGTCATCTCATCTTCAATAAAGGAGCCAAACACCCTCACTGGAGGAAAGATAGCCTCTTTATTAAATAGTGCCGAAAAATTGGGCTTCAACTTGCCAAAGATTAAAACTAGACCTGTATCTCTCACCATGCACTAAACTAAAATCAAAATGGATTAAAGATCTAAATATTAAAATAGAAACTCTGAACCAGTTGGAACAGAGGTTAGGTAGAACCCTTGAAGACGTCGGTGTAGGAAAAGATTTTATGAACAAAACCTCAGTTGACTGGGAACTAGCACAAACAATCAACAAATGGGACCTCTTCTTATTAAAAGGCTTCTGCACAGCAAGAGAAACCACCAGCAGTGTGAAGAGACAACCCACAATGTGGAAAAAATCTTCACCTGCTCTTCCTCAGACAAAGGTCTACTATCCCGAATCTATAAAGAACTTAAAAAGATAAGACCTCCCAAATTTAAAGACCCTATCCAAAAATGGGCATCTGAAACTAACAGACATTTCTCAGACAAGGAAGTAGAAATAGCAAATAAATACATGAAAAAATGTTCAACATCACTGGTCATTTGAGAGATTCAAATGAAAACAATGCTGAGATTTCATCTCACTCCAGAAAGAATGGCTGCTATCATGAAATCAACCAATAACAAATGCTGGTGGGGCTGTGGAGAAAGAGGAAACCTGCTCCACTGCTGGTGGGAGTGTAGACTGGTGCAACCACTGTGGAAATCGGTATGGAGATACCTCAGAGAATTAGGACTGGAAGTCCCATTTAACCCCCCTGCTATTCCACTGCTGGGGATCTTCCCCAAAGAATTAAAAGAACCATACCACAGTGATATATGTGTGCCCATGTTCATAGCAGTGCAGTTTGTAATAGCTAGAACTTAGAAACAGCCCAAATGCCCATCAATTGGAGACTGGATAAAGAAAATGTTGTTTTTTTATAAAATGGAGTACTACTCACCCATAAAAAATGAGAAATTAGAGACATTTATAGCTAAGTGGGTGCACATTGAGGCGATACTCTTTAAGTGAAGTAAATAGGACACACATGTGTAAATACCGAATAGTTTCTCTGGTGTGAGAAACTGAAGTGTAAATAAGGACTAAATGTATAATAGGTAATGTGAAATAGGAAGAAAAGGGGCAAAAGGGAAGGAAGTGGGAAGGGTAGGGGAAAGGATAGAAGGGAATGGGATTAATATGAGAAAATGGAAAAATAGAAACAAAATCTTTGTAAATAGAGAGGAATGGAGGGGTTGAAGGGCGGGCTCGGCAAGGGTGAAAAATGAGAACCAAGAGAGACTATGTAAAGGTGCAAATTTCCAATGATGAATGTCATTATATTGTATACCTAAAATGTACCCATGATTAGAATGAATAATCGATAATGCAAAATAGGAAGAAAAGGTCCAAAGGGGTAGGGGTAGTGGGAGGAGCAGGGGAAAGGAAAGAAGGGAAAGGAAAAATGATGAGAAATGGAAAAAATGGAAATAAAGTGTTTGTAAATAGGAAAGGGTGGAAGGGGTGAAGGGAGGGCTAGGAATGGGGAAAAAATAAGAATCAAGATGCATTATGTAAAGGTACAATTCCCAATGAGAAATGTAATTGTGTTGTATACCTACAATGTACCAATAAAAGAATTTAATTTAAAAAAAGATGTTTATAATTACAAGATTTAATGTACAGTAGCAGTAAAGATGAATTTTATATTAAGGGGAAGAATTTGCGCTAAAAATGTATTAGGATGAACTATAAAGGTAGAGGTATTTTTTAAAAAGGGTAGACTAATCTCAAATTTTATACTTCACTTTTAAATAAATACAAATGGATAAAAGATGGAAATGGTAATATAAAACTATAAAATTATTAAAAGAAAATTAGAATTTTCAAAATAGTCTTACAGTTCAAAAGCTCTAATTATAACAAAACCTGAAGCTATCAAATTAAAAATAATATATTTGGCTACATACAAAATTTAATATGCAAAAATACTGTAAAGAAAGTCAAAAACCAACAGATAAAATATCTTCAACTCCTATCACAAAGGGATAATTTCCTAATGTACTAACAGATCTCTACTGAGAGGTAGATGAAACAGGACAGGAAAACAATAGGATTCAGAATTTTTCCATATGAGAAATGGTTAAAGGAATTGGGAATGTTTGGCCAAAAAAGTAAATAAAATTAAACTTCTTGGGGTGGGGATTTAGCTTGGTGGTTCCAGCACCTGCCTTGCAAGTGCAAGGTCCTGAGTTCGATCCCCGGTACCAAAAAAAAAAAAAAATTAAACTTCTTTACTTTTCTCAAGAGCCATTACAGAGAAAAAAGGAATAGCATTTCTTTCTTCAAGGAACTAGTACCAGTAGGTGGATGCATAAGGAAAAAGCAAAGCACCTCAATTAAAAAAAAAATCCTTTTCATTGACCAGAGCTGAAGGCATGGGCTGCCACTGAAAGCCAAGAGGTCCAAAGTTCACAGAAAGCTGCTAACTCAGGTACTTAGGAAAATATATAATCTACGATATCTTGACAAACAGCTATCCAGTGCCTCACAAGCTCATTCTAAAGGTGGTTTAGAGTTCTGTTTCCCCTGATGCAGCCTAAGGATAGGGCAGGCTACACATCTTCTCTAAAACAATTTTATAGCCACCCAATGTGGTACATGCCTATAATCCAAGTACTTTAGGAGGATGAAGCAAGATCTGAACTTCAGGCCCAGCCTGGGCAACTTAGTTACTTAGCAGGTCCTTGTCTCAAAGTTTAAAAATAAAAAATTAAAAAATTAAAAGCCTGGGTCTGTAGCTTAATGCAAAGGTCCAGTTTCAACCCCTAGTATTAAAAAAAAAATCATTCATAAATTTTATAACCATTCCATTCCCTAACTCTCAGGGATCAGGGATTCTATGACACTGGATCCTTATGAATTAACCCTCCTGTTAGAGGTAGGATACATTTACTGAGGAGCAACACCCATGAGTTTACATTTCAGATTGAAAGGAACAGTAAGATAATAGCAACAGAAGCACAAGTAAATATCTAGAACCACTCTTGGATAGAACTGTTGGAGTTCCTTTTGGCTAGAGGTATTGGATAATAAAATGAAAATCTCCCTCAAAACAAAACAAAACACTTGGCAGAAACACCATGAGATTCCTAAAATTGTGCCCTAGAATGGATTGTATTACCTGAAGATAATTTTCTCTACATTTATAATAAAATCTCTCATTTTATACTTTATGGTTCAAAAAAATACTTCTGCATACATTATTCCACATCAGTTTCATAGTAAACTTATGAGACAGGGAGGGCAAGGGTCTTATAAGAATCCAATAGCTATCCCAGGCTCCTAGGGCAGAGAAGCTCAGCTGGTCCCAGAACCCAGAAGGAAGCTCCCCCGCTGCCATCCCAGGCTCCTAGGGCAGAGAAGGTGAGCCAGTCCCAGCACCCAGAAGGAAGCTCCCCACCTCCATTCCAGGCTCCTAGGGCAGAGAAGGTGAGCTGTGTGGGCGCCAGAAGCACCCCACCACCACCATGGAAATGAGAAAACACATAAACATGCCTCAAAAACAGACTTCCAGATCACCTACAGCAACCCCAAAGGGAAACAAAATGGAACAATCTGATACTCAACCACCTGGACTCTCTGAACTGGCAACAAAAGAGGATCTGGGAAACATGAAATCAGAAATACTCAGATAACAGCAAAGAATGTGCTCATGGTGCAAGACATGATTATTAAATCTAGAGAGGACACATTAAAAAAAATAGAGGCTCTGAGGAACATGATGGAATCCCAACATAGGAAACAAATGGAATCCATAAAACAGATACAAACAGATTTCAAAGAGATTAAAAACTTCATCGAAAGTCTGTGCAGCAGAATGAACCAATGTGAGGATAGAATTTCACATGTAGAAGATAAGATTGTAATTAGTGAGGAGGAAAAAAAAATTGCTTTAAAATTGTAAGAGAACATGAGAAATCAATCCAGCAGCTGCTAGACTATGCAAAGAAGAATAACATAAGACTGATTGGAGTCAATGAAGAAACAGGAGAGAGTGCAGATGACATAAAAAAAACTCTTCACAGAAGTGATGACAGAAAACTTCTCAAGGAGGGGGAAAGAACTTGACATACAGATAAGTGAGGCATATAGGACTCCAGCTAGCCTTGATCAAAAAAATCTACACCTAGGTATATAATAGTTAGGATTCCAGAAATCCAACAGAAGAACAAAATTCTACAAACAGTGAGAGAAAAGAAACAAATCACATACAAAGGAAAGGCTATGAGAATCACAGCAGACTTCTCAATGCAAACGCTCAAGGCAAGAAGAGCTTGGAGTGATGTATTTCAAGCCCTAAAGGAAAACAGCCTCCAACTCAGATTGATGTACCCTGCAAAACTATCTTTCAAAATTGATGGAGATATAAGATACTTTCATGATAAAGAGCACCTCAGGAACTTCATGAATACCAAACCGGCACTTCAAAAAATGTTAGACAAAATCCTAGGAAAAGACAACAAGGATCACAATCCCAGGAAGCCCAGCAGAATGAATCCACTAGGCAGGACAAGAAATTAAAAGCAAAGGGGGAGATTCAAACAAAAAGAAAAAGTCATGACAAGGCTTTTAAAACTTTTAACTTCATCTCCCTAATGAGTGTATAATTCAATCTTATTATTGTACTGATTAGTATGTTTCTGATTCTAGAGTTGCACACCATTCCTTGTGCTATATTGGCTGTTTATCATCTTATGTCTACATTTTAATTGGGTTGTCTATTAATGAGCTCTAAAAATTCTTCATATATTCTGGCCATAGGTTATATGCATTGTAAATATGGTCTGTTTAAGGACTACTTTTCATTTTAATGATGTCACTTAAAGTTCTAAATTTTGATGGAATCTCATTTATCAATTTTTTTCTTTTATACAGCATGCTTTTTGTATCCTAGGTAGTTCTTGCCTACCCTAAATTCATAAACATTTTCCCTTATAATTTCTTCTTAAAGTTTTATACTTTTAGGCTTTCTTATTTAGGTTCATAGATCCATTCAAGTTATTTTCATGTATGGAAAAAAGGGTTGAGGTTAATTTTTTATATACAGATACCAGGTGTTCTAGTGCCATTTGCTGAAAACACTATCTCTTTCTCGGTTCTTGAATTGAGTTTATATTCTATAAAATGCTAATGTTAAATAATCTTTCAAAACTTAGTGGACCATATATGTGTGGTTCTATTTCTAGATTCTCTGTTTTATTCAAATGATCTATATGTCTTTCCTTACACCAACACTGCCTTGATTACTGTAGCTTTAGAAGAAGTCTTCAAATTAGGTACTAAACGTCTTCCAACACTGTTTTTGTTATTAACTTTTCTAGGTCCTTTGTACTCCTAAATAACTTTTAAATTTCAATATCCAATTCTTCATTTATAGCAAGTATACACAGACCTGAATTTTTATATATACCTTGTGTTTTCTAATCCTGCTAAATTCAAGTACAAGTTCTAGGGGCTCCTAGAGATTTCTTAGTATTTTCTCTGTAGATGATCATTTCATCTACATATAAAGATTTTGCTTCTGCCATGCCAATCCTATCCTAGTTGTGTCATGTTATTGCCAGACTATTTTGGTGGGGACTAGGTTTCAAAGTTTAATGGACAGATAAAGGGTAAGTATATCTGCCCTTGTTCCTCACCTTAAGGAGAAAGCATTGTATCTTCTCCATTCATACAAGGCGTTCTCCCTGGAAGTATGGAGTACATGTCTTTACTCTGTTGAGAAGGTTCTGTTCTACTTCTAGTCTCCTGATAGCTTTTACCATGAACAGCTACAGAATTTAGTCCAATACTTTTTCTCCAACTAGTGACAGGATCATATGGCTTTTTCCTTTCCTCTGTTAAAATGATGACTTTTGGGGGTGGATCTTCCAATACTGAACCAACACTGCCATCCCTATAACAAAACCACTTTCTACATACTGCCAGATCTGACTTCTAATAGTTTGTTTTGTTAAACAAATTTCTATCTATGTTCATACTTTTTTCTTCTATTATCTTTATCCAGTTTTAGGATTAGCACAATGTTGAGTTCCTACAATGAGGGGAGAAGTGTTCCTTCTTTCTTCTGCTTTAATTGTTTGATATAATTTATCAGTTAAAATGTTTATGAGCCTGCTGTTGTCATATAGGTAGGTTTTCAAGCTAGGAATATACTTTCTTTAATAGGTGCTATTCAAATTTTATATTTCCTCCAGAGTTAGTTTCATTAATTTGTCTTCCAAGTTACTTCTTAGAAGTTGTCACATTTATTTCAAAACAGATTTTTGTAATATGCTTTCTATATCCTTTTAAATTCTGTAAAATCTGTTTTAATGTCTCCTAGATTGTAATATTGTAATTTTTTAAAAATGTATAACTGGTATTGTGCAACAGGAAGAAAAGGTCTAAAAGAGCAGGGTAATTGGGAGGGGTAGGGGAAGGGAAAAAAGGGAAAGGAAAAAATATGAGAAGAGGAAAAAAATGGAAAGAAGGTCTTTGCAAATAGGGAAGGGTGGAGGGGGTGAAGGGAGAGCAAGGGAAAGGGAAAAAAAATAAGAACCAAGAGACTCATGTAATGGTACAAGATCCCAATGATGAATGTAACTGTATTTTATACCTAAAATGTACCAATAAAGCTAATGGGGAAAAAAAAAAAAGAATCCCATAGCTAACATGGAGTGGCAATGACCTTAACCCATGCCTCCTGATTCCAAAACCAATCAGGAATTCTTAATGTTCTGCTAGATGTCAATCCATTGTCATCAAAACAAGAAATAAAGATAATGAAGTTATCCTTATTTTTGTTTTTACTGAAGTTATCTATCTGCACAAGTTAAATTGCCTCATTTAAAGCACTGTCCTTCATTCATAGACTAATTTTAGTGTTAAAATGTACTTTCATTTATGAAATGATAAATTTTATGTATTCATGTCCATAATTGACAAAATTGAAAGTTGACTATCAATAAGAGCTCTCTAAATTTTTTTTTTCTGAAGACTTTTCTGGTCTAATCCAACATTTGGGAAATCATCTGAAGGAAAGAGAAGTTAAAGTCGAGTCTATTGACTAAAACAATTAGGGAAAGTATTAGTATTCAGTAAATAACACAATAGATAGTTGTTCTAGCCATGGAGAGATCCAGACAAAATTCTAGAATTTCATCAGAAAAAATTATAGATATAACCACAAATACAATTCCCCACCCCACCCAGTCTTTCAGGAGAGATGATTTTCTGAAGCAATAAGTTATTTGAAATCTGCATCAAATGAAACTTCCTTGGTGATCTCCCATTGGCCTGAAATCACTATGGTTTAGGGCTAATCTAAAAGTCAAAAAGCATAGATAATGTGAAATAAGAATAAAAGGTCCAAAAGGGAAGAAAAAGTAGGGAAGAAAGTTAGGGGAAAGGAAAGAAGGGAAAGAAAAAATATGAGAAAAGAAGGAAAAAATGGAAACAAAGTTTTTTGTAAATAGGGAGGGGTGTGGGGTGGAAGGAAGGGAAGGGGAATGGGGAATAAAGAATCAAGATATATCATGTACAGGTACAAATTCCCAATGATGAATGTGATCATAATGTACACCTAAAATGTTCCAATAAGCAATAAAAAATAAAATAAATGTCAAAAAGCAAAATAATCACATCAGAACAAACCACATGTCAGACATTACCATCAAAAGTTAATTGCTGGGAGCTGGGAATTTAGCGCCACCTGCCTCACAAGCAGAAGGACCCGAGTTTGATCCCCGATACCAAAAAAAAAAAAAAGTTAATTGCTTTTATATACAAAACATAGTTTCTATCTGAATATTTGTGTACCCTAAATATATTTAAATCACTTAGAAAGTAATTAAGACAGTGAGGGGCTGAGGATTTAGCTCAGTGGTTCCAGCGCCTGCCTTGCAAGAGCAAGGTCCCGAGTTTGATCCAGGGTACCAAAAAAAGACAGTGAGCCATCATGTGCTATCCTAGCCATGTGTAGTTTCACTTATAATTCAGTTTTACCCAGTTTTAATTTTCCTGAGGTATAATCTGGCAGTGTGTGAAACCAATTGATTCCTCTCTTTTATTTCTAATTTCAAACCACAACTCTCTGGAGACACACTACATTTATTTCCCCTCACTTTACCTCCAGAATGAATGGACCAGAGCACAGCTAATTTTAACAGTATGGATTAGGGAGTGGTAAAGTCAGTCATTACAGCTAGTGGTGATCAGTGGGAATCGTGAAGTGCTCGCTTCGGCAGCACATATACTTAAAAAAGTGGGGATAGTGAAGACTGCTGAAATAAACGCACTGGGCTCACCCTGCACATACGGGAACAGTGCGACTTTCACTGCAGGTGTAGTTACACTGTGAGAGCTGACCAGAGGGAAACCAGAGCCCTGCCTCTGCCCTCCATTCACAAAACTAAACTGATGCTAATTAATTCATGATTAGCTCATTTCAACTAATATATGAACCTAAGCTTTTGCTGAGTGATGTAATATTTCAAAGTGAGACTGTGCAATGGGATTTATTGGACTTCCTGAAATCAATGTAATTGTTTTTGCTGTTCACATATTAGGCACAGTCTCAGGGGGAAAAGCTGATTCTTCTCGTGTAATACTCTTTCCCCTAAAGTTTGAAAGTCTGTCATCTCTCTCAATATACTCACTTCGTTAAATAGTTTATGGCTTGCTAGAGGGTCACAAAATCTGAGTAGCAAAAAGACTGTCCTGACAGATTTAGACAATAAAACCACCAGATTGTTATATAAATGTTTTTCTCAGAGGCTGTTTCTGAAACACATACTAAATGCAAATATTGGAACACCTGCATGCCAAGAACAACTCTTTTAACAGATGTTAATCCTGTGCATTTAAGCAATGGATTTAGATCACATAAATGCAACTTACCCCCTTTAGACTATCTTGGAAAAGTACCAATTACCTTATTTCAGTTTGACAAAGAAATTCTTACTCCCTATATTACCGTTTTAGTTTTATGCTTGATAATAAGAATATCTAAAAAGCAAGTAAAAAAAATATGGAAACCTAACCTGAAACTCAGGCGAACTCTTTATACTAAATCAGAAGTAATTTATGTAAGTTGTCTACTTGTAGCATGGAAAATTTACAAAGATTAATACAGTTATATTTTTTTTCTTTTTCTATGTGGCTATGAAAATTGAAAGCTTTGACTTTATCCATTACTAATTAGGAAAAGTAGTTGCCCTTTTCTCCCCTTTTTTTTTTTGATGGGTGTCCTGCTGCATGGTTAAAGCCTACCCAAAACATTTGGATTATTTCCTGGGTGAGATGCCTCCGAGGGATCTTTTTAATCCTCCTTCAACCACCTCCTGACTTTTCATTAGGAGTCAACCTTATGGGTCAATTATCTAATAACAACAGAACTTATTTTGATACAGGCCCTGTATTGGGTGCTCAACATACATAATCTCATTTTTTTTCAAATATCCTTACAAGTGGTTTTTGTTTTGTTTTGTTTTTTAGGTACCGGGGATTGAACTCAGGACCTTGCACTTGTGAGGCAGGCACCGGAACCACTGAGCTAAATCCCTGGCCTGAGAAGTGGGTTTTACTTTCCACATTTGCTGGTAAGACAACTCAGCAAGCCCATGTAACTTAACCTGACTCACATAGTCAATAAGATTTTAATCCAATTCCAAATCTTATCCTTTTCTCTAGGCTACAGTGCATCCCACACATCTATAAACTACTCCTCTGTACAGAAGCCTTCCATTGCTATTTTAAAACTAATTGTGTTCTTCCTTTCTTCTGAAGAGATAGAGAAAAAAGAAAACTATTTACTTATGTTTCAAAACTATTTCAAATACACGCACTCATCTCATGCTTTGCCTCTGTACCATGAACCAAACTTACATGACTAGCACACAGCATTTACCTCACTAGTTTTCAATAAACATGGACTTGTTGCGTGATTAATTCATATTTCGAATTCTGCCTTCCACCTTGCTGTTACCTGTCTTCTGCACATTGCAAGGCACCATTTGTCCAAGAAGCTTCTGGATAAAATCAGAGCCAGCCTTGTCTCATAAGAGTCCCTTCCGTTCCTATATTTAATCAGAGATAAATCAGCACATGTCACTAACACACCAAGATTAAACTTCAGTACAGTCAAGTCATGAGTTGGCTGTGGAATTCTGGCATGCTGCAGCTATGAAGTCATAAAAACTTTCAGATTCTTGGTCTAGGAGTCCTTTTTCTTTGGTCACTACAGCATAACAAGTTGGAAATTATGGCCAATTATTTTTCATTTTGTTGCCATACACATACTTTCCAATTTTGGCCTTTTCTCATATTCTCATTTATATTCTTCACATAGTACTGACTACAAGGTGGATACAAAATAAGTTCTAACAGTAGTTTCTTTCCTCAAAGATCTTAAGGCTAGGCATGGTGGTGCACACCTGTAATCCCAGCACTCAGGAGGCAGAGGCAGGAGGATCACTGTGAGTTCAAAGCCAGCCTGCACTACATAGTGAGTTCTAGGCCAGCCTGAACTACATACTGAGACCCTGTCTCAAAAAAAAAATCTTAGATCCTCCTTGAAAATACTAACTCATGAAACCGTTACAAACAGGGAGGTATATATTAAAAGATAAACACAAAAATCCTGGTAGAGACTATAATCACAATGAAAGATCAAAGAGAGAAAAGATTTCTCTAAAATGTAGGCACCAAGGAGGCTGAAAAGTGAAAGTTCTTAGCATTTTGATTTTCGTGGACAGTTGATATTCAAGTGGATATAAAGGAGTGAGGGTACTGCTGAAAGACAGTTCACCAGAGTCTCATTTCTGCACTTCTTGCAAGGACAGGTGCTGTCATTGTCCAAAGTATCTTCTTGAAGAGTTTGTATAGCTGACCACCTTGGAAGATAGAGATTACATCTCCTCCTCTCCCTCATGAGACAAAGGAATAGACATGCCTATTGTCCAATACAATTTTGACTTAAGTTCCTTAAGCTCGGGGTTTCTCTCTTATAATGCAATCCATTGCATGTACAGGTGTCACCTATTTCTGTTTATGTCACCCAGTTACAAAAGGAGCTTGGGGTATTGACACAAATGCTGATACTCTGGCTACTGCTGTTTATTCATGAACTCTGGCAGGCTAACTTGCTAGCTGACAGGCGAGATAATACATCAGACTCTTGAGTTTCTAAAATGCATATGTGACATCGAGCTCCACAGTGAATAAAGCCCTCTAAACAAGAAAACGCAGGGGCAGATACAGAGAAAGAAAGACATGATCTCCCAATGTATTTCTAGATGGCATCACCAGTTGATCCTTATAACTCTGCCAAGAATACAGCCAGCCAGCTTCTGCCAAAGGAGTCAATTATAGTCCAAATTTAAATTGACTACATAGTGAAAGGAATTTTTTCCACATGCTATTTAAGGTAGTGAAGTGATACATTTAGTTATGTTATCTCAGGCAGGAAAAAATAAATCACTTCCCTGAAGTGACTAACACATCAAAGTGAATCTTAACAAAAGTTCCAACCCACTGTCTGAGTCAGTCTCGGCTGTTATAACGCCGTACTATGAACTGGATGTCTTATAAACATTGTGTCTCACAGTTCTAGAGACTAGTAGTCCATGATCAGGGTGCCGGTACAATTCGTTTCTGGTGAGAATCCTCTTTTGGGTGGCAAGCTGCTGAATTCTCCTTGTATCTTCATAGGCAGAAAGAAGGTAAGCAACCTCTCTGGAGTCTCTGGGAAAGACACTCATCTCAACTCAGGACACAACTACCTCCAAAGACCCCAACTCACAATACCAAAATGCCGTCATCACCTTGGGGGCTAAGATTTCAGTATTTGGATTTGGAAGGGACACAAATATTAAGTCCATAACACCGACTGTGGTTTTTATTGCTCAATATAATAGGGAATAAAAGCACTAAAATATTTGCATATTTTCTTTTTAATTAATTAAATTTAGACTTCACCAATCATGTTTCCCTTTCCACCTTAGTCAGAAAGTTCTGAACCAAATTGAATTTAGCACTCTTCAGTTTGAATCATTCTGTCTAACTTGTCCCAGTTTTTACCTTCATATTACATTTCCTCTGGTCTTCACTTTCTGTTTACTCATACTTGCAATCTTGCTCCACATATGAATGTGAATCACCTCAAGCATTTTCTGGACTAAGTAGACTAAGTATATCATTGACCATTTATATAATTAAATAAGTTTTGATGGATCTATTAACTGTTTGCCCCAAAAGCTCACCTTGTTTTCTCACTATCATTCTAAAGGCAGAAGTGGAAAATCCAGTTACATGCACATTGAGCGAGCAATGTGACTATGATTTTCATCCTCTGGATACCACATAATTTTCTGCTTCTTCAGGAAACAATACAGGAGCTGAGATAAGGAGAAATAAAGTCAGAGATAAACAATCTAAGTTCTTCCCAAAAAGTCTCAAAGCTTCACATGACGATGGAGAGGAAGCGTGCCATCCAGATTAGTTCTCATACCATACTACTGGTACTCCATAAAAGCCTAGGAAGCTCGTGCTTGTAGATCACTACGCATGGACTCCGAGGTCACCTCAGCAGATGCAGGCTGACAGCATCATATCAGTAACTTGTACTTCTGCTAAATTGCACTTTTCACCTTCAAGTTTCTTTACAAGTATTCTCAAAAATGTGTTGACACAAAGTACCACATGGTTTAACTATATTGAAAGAATTCAGGGCAAGGAATGGTGTCTGGACAACTGGACAATCGGAAGATGCTTTCCAAATGTTGTTCTTCCAATGGAAGTATGTGGAATCAGTAAAATAACAATAATTATTTCAGCACCATAAGTCAAGCTAAAATATTTGTTTCCAGAAATGTCCAGTAAAATGAACACCTTCCAGAACTAAGTCATCTCAACAAAATACAGCTGTCTGGAACAACAGTGGAATTTCTGCTTTTTTCTTTTTTCAAAATAAGAGAGTACATTTTTTAATCGTGGATAATAGGTAAGATTTACAACATCTTATAGAAGAATCAAGGAAAAAGATAAATAAGAGGAGAATGACTCCCATGCCCTTAAAAAATTGTTTTTATTTTTACTTACAGGGATCTTCTGTACAAGGCAATTAAGTGTGCAAATATAAGGACTCAAAGCTGAAGAGTGCAGGACATAAAAGAAGGCTGTTTTTAACAACTGTGCAAGACATGAAAACAGATGAGAGTAGAGGATTCATTTAACTACCTGCTCCCATTGTGATAAATGAAAAGTACACCTCTCTGGAGAAGCAGCATCCTTCAGGGCAAAGACCTGGACTTCAAGACTAAGCAGAATGGCTGCATTGGGCAAGGCCAGGCTCTGTCCCCTCCTCTCTTTGTTTTTGTTAAATTTACTCAGCTTCATCATCAGCAAACCAGGGATGGAAAGCAAGTTTGTGGTGCAGAGCAAATGAGATGATAATGCCCAGAAAGAACATAGAATAACACCTGGCACAAGTAACATTCTATAAGTGGTAGTTTGTATTATTATTGCATTTGATATCCACAATAGAATCTATTGCAACCAGGCCATGCCAGATGTATTCTGTATTTCTGGTTTAATGACTTCATAGTTAGGCCTGTTTTACAGAGAGAAGTCTACTTTGTTTGCTAAAATGACTAAGTGAATCTGATTATAATATGCTTACAAATACACCTATTTCTTCAGACCATACAGTTGCATTTAATACTAAAAATGTCATATATCCCTCTAATTCTCAATAAATATCAGAAAGTTTGGCACTATCTGTATTATGCTGAGATGACAGGTATTCTAAGTACATCCTTCCTAGAGATTCCAAACAGAAGATAACACATTCTGAAAGCTTCTCATGCATCAAATGCAGTATTTAATTTTAATTACTTATCATACTTCTCAAATGGCATTTCAATATAGTCTATCTTATGACCAAATATATGACAGAATATTAAATCCATAGTTGCTGTCTGTATTTTAAGAAAATCCAAAAACTAACTTTTGTCTATAAAAGCTGATTGGTAATCAAATGAACCATAACACTAATATTACTTATTTTTTCCATTGTGAAACAGTTATACTTAAAGAAATGAGATGTTATTAAAACTAATCACTGTAACAAGGCCCATTTATGACAAATGTCAATCAAAGTACACACATATAAAAACAGGATGATAATAGCTTAGGTTGTAAAATGTAATGTTGCTTATGAAATAATAGTTGATCTAAAAAGGTATAAAAGAACCATAAATTAGATTTATAAATCATTGTTACTTGAAAACCAATCTTTAAAAAACCCTAAACATTCTGAATTTCAGTATGTCAATGAAGATAAGTGATTTATTTAGAAAATGTATATTCTAAATAATCTAACAGGTCTGAGGAATTGTACAAATTGAGAAAATATATTACTTATTAATTAAAGTCTGAGTAGCATTCTGCAAACTATCAAACACCTTTGTTTTATCCCTTTGCCTGGTCTACTCAATTTGAACTGGTTACAACCTAATGTTAGGGATCTACAAATTTTTTCAGTACAGGGTCAGATATAAATACTTTAAGCTTTGAAAAACCACACTGTATCTATTGCTACTCCACTTTGTCATTGTAGGTCTGAAAGCAGGCATAGACAATACCAACAGACAGTATTTAACCAAATAAAATTTTTGTAAATTTGATTTACAAAAACAAGTAATAGGATAGATAGGTTGACAGCTTTTCCATTCTTCTTCCTGCATAAAAAGCTCTTTTTTTACTCCCTTATAGTAAGTCAGAGAGGAGAAAGGATATACAGGCAGTTAGTGACCATCTGACTTGATGTTGTATCAAATATCTGAAGATAAAGATGAAGAACCGAGTTAGAATGTGATCACACACCCTAACTGCAAAAGCAGCCCTAATCTAATGATACATAGTACTACTCAAAGAGTTCTTTTCTCTTTGAATATTCAGATCACATAAGAAATATATTTAAAATCTATTTCTGAATGTTTCCTCTAACAGAATATTTCTGGAAAGCTTGAATATTTTTTCATTTACTAATGAAAGTAATTCTTGCAAATATGAAAAAAGCAAAAAAAAAAAGACAAAACTTGCACTCAACCTGTTCCTCTCTCCAGCTAGAAAAAGGTGAAATTTAAACTGAATAATATAGTACATAACAAAAAAATACCATATGCAAATGTATTGTTACTTCTATTGCTTTCTCTCAAGTGAAAACTAAGTTTTATACTAACTAAATTTTGGAGTAGAACTAGACTATTTTATAAAAATATATACATAGGTAGGAGTGCCCTGCCTTCTTATAGATTTATTCATTTATTCTTCTTTCTTTCTTTCTTATTTTTAGGGGGACTGGAAACACCAAAGTGTGAAAATAAACTAAAATTTGCATACCTTATATTTTGTAATGGAAGAGAGGGAATCAACAAAGTAAAAATTTTAAACATGTAATATATTAGATGTCAATGAGTAACACAGAGAAAAATAAAGTTGCAAAAGGGAATAAAAATGTAATGGGCTGGAAGTTACAATATCAATTGAAGCAGGCAGAAAAATCCTCATTCAGACAGTGACTTTGAAAGAAACTGCCAGGAATGGGGTGAAGAGTGGTCCAGGCAGAAGGAATCACAAATCCAAATATCCTGAGGTAAATGTATGGCTGATGAGTGGAGAATCAAGAACTGAAGCAGAAAACCCAGTTAGAAGAACATTGCAGGAATCACATAAGCTATTGTGTGGTTTGGAGCAAGGTGGTAGCAGTAGAGATTTTCCTATTTCAATTTAATCACTACAATCAACACATCTTAGAAAATAAACACCGAGATGGTTTTAATACAATCTTGGTTCAATTCAGCAGCCTTTCCTGAGTGAAAGAACCCAGAGAGGCTGAGCAAAAAGACTGGGGTCTGAGAGCCATGTGCCAATACTCAGAGAGTTTTTCTGTGGAATAACAAAAACTCTAAATTAGTAACATTAAGTCTGAGTAAGGGGAGAAGAGGGAAAGCCCATTAATTCACTGTTAGTTCCTGGAGTAAAATGTAGACACCAGTGTTTCTTGTTAAGTCAGCCTGTGTTTATTTCTATTTTACTGATTCAGAGCTATTCGGGACTTAGTAAGGAGCTGATGAACTTTCACATGAATTTCTCACCCAGGAGAGTCACCCAGGAGAGTCAGATTGTAGGAAAGCTGGAGTCACACGTTGGAGAAGTGGAGAAGGATGAGATATTCCCTGTTATCTGATTCTTGTGGGCAGAACCTTTAGAGTTATGGCACCTGAACAACTACAGAGGGCAGAAGCGGTGTCTCATGGAGAAAGTCTGATCCATAAAGAATCACAATAATTGCTTGTGAAATCAAATTTCATTGAGTTACACAGCATGTTCTATTTATGTACAGATAATAGGTTTATTTTGTTCTTACAATTTCAGTAGTTTTTAAAAATTATTTTATTGGTATATTTTAAGTGCACAATATAATGATATTCATCATTGGAAATTTGCACCTTTACAAATTTCCAATGATGAATGTCATTATATTGTATACCTAAAATGTACCAATGATTAGAATGAATAATCAAAAATGTAAAATAGGAAGAAAAGGTCCAAAGGGGTAGGGGTAGTGGGAGGGGCAGGGGAAAGGAAAGAAGGGAAAGGAAAAATGATGAGAAATGGAAAAAATGGAAACAAAGTCTTTGTAAATAGGGAAGGGTGGAGGGGGTGAAGGGAGGGCTAGGAATGGGGAAAAAATAAGAACCAAGATGCATTATGTAAAGGTACAATTCCCAATGAGAAATGTAATTATGTTGTATACCTACAATGTACCAATAAAAGAATTTAATTAAAAAAATTTGCACCTTTACATAATCTATCTTGGTTCTTATTTTTTCCCCATTCCCCTGCCCTCCCTTCAACTCCTCCACCACTCCCTATTTGTAGAGACTTTGTTTCCATTTTTTTCATTTTCTCATATTTATTCCATTCCCAATTTCGATGTTTTTCAATTTACGGTTACCGATTCTGAAATTGAACATTTTTTAAACTGTGATATATTTACTTGATATGATTCTTGTGCTATAGTTGTACTCTACTGAAACAGATGAAGCAGCAAAGTACCACAAGAACTATACCTTGTATATGGCCCTCAAATCTTCGGTTTGTAAACACATAGGATATAGTTATAAAATTTAAGGAAAACATACACAAAACACTATACAAGTATGGCTGAATTATTTTCCAATAGATTCATAACATGTCATGGTCATATAGTATCTTTTTCCCATGGGTACTCATCTAAATGATTAATGGGTTCTCAGAGACTCCTGAATTTAAAGCTTCCTGAATAGCTCACTCCACTCACAGGAACATGGAACTCTGTAATTCTGAAACTGTGTAATCCAACTGCAGTAATAAAAGACAAATCTTATCTGCCTGAGAAGAAATACTCACTCACCAGGATCTCTGCAGAAAAAGTAGAAAATTGAGTCCAGGCAACCTGAGGAGTTCTTTGTTTTATAGACAAGGAAATTATGATGCAGAAGCATTTCAGAGAAATAACATGGAAGCATGGGAGGAGAGGTGGACTGAGGCCAAGTATAAATGATCCTTTGTGCCACATAAGACAGGTACAGAGTGATTTGGAACAGGTGGGTGAAAAGTCAGGTTTCAGAGCCATCCCCTTGGTGTCGAAGGTGCCAGTCCTCCACTATTAGCAGAACCCTGTAGGCTGGAGCTCTCCGGTCCCCTCGCCTCTGTAAATTCCTTTCCCTCCAACAGAATAGCTTCCCCTTCCTTGGCCACCACACTCATCCTTCAAGTGCCACTCAGAATAAGCATGGCCTCTCCTCTTCCCCGAGAGCTCCCTGTAGTCAATTAGTGTTTCTTTTGTATTCTCTCACTAGACACTGGAGCACAGTACAAAGATTGTTGGTGTATCTTATCCTCCATTCAACTGGAAGTTCTTTAAAAGCCAGGGATGATCCTTGTTATACTTTAAATTGCAAATGCCTAGCATAGAGTCTGATGTACTAAGTACTCAAAAACCGCTTGTCAGTACATATGAGCAAAGCTGTACAGTAGGAAGTCTGGCCTACTCACTAACCTTGTCTGTGTCTCACACACCTGACTATCACCTTGTCACTCTCTCCTCAGTTCCCTTTAGGATACCCACAGCTCCTTGTTTTACTAGACAGTAAAAACTTTCTATATTTGTGGTGTATAACATGATGTTTTGAAATATGTATACTTTGTACAATGGCTAAATCAAACTACTTATAAAATATTATCTCATATTTAATTCTTTGTGATGATAACACTCCACATCTACTCTCTTGGCAATTTTCAAGTATATATTATTAACTGTAATTGCTATATTGTACAATAGACCTCTTGAGCTTACTCTTTCTACCTAACTAAAATTTTGTACAGTTTGACCAACATCTCCATAACAATTCCCACACCCAGCCTCTGACAACAATCCTACTCTCCGCTTCCAGAAGTTCAACATTTTTAGATTCCACATATAAGTAGGATCATGCTGTATTTGTCTTCTGTGATCAGTTTATTTAACTTAATGTGTTTCGGATTCATCCATATTGTTTCAAATGACAGAATTTCATTATTGTTTATGGCTGAATAGTATTCCATTGTGTTTCCATACCATGTTTTCTTTCTTAATTCATTCATGGAGGAACATTTAGATCAGCTCCAATCGTGGCTAGTGCAAGTCTTCATTTCGATGTCACACTGAAGCCTGTCTTCCAAATATCCCCAGCTGCAGAATCGTTCCTTTCCTCTGCCCGCAAAACCTGCTCTTTGCTTTCCAAGTACTAAAGCTCATCACTGGTTCACTTCATTCATGTTGGGTGGTCAATGATGCTGTTTTTCTCTTGGACATAGTTCCTAAAATCCCCAGGAAAACAAAAGCTAATAGCTAAATCTCAAACGCAGTGGCTGACCAGCTGGGCCAAAAAAGGAAGCAAGCAGCTACCTACACTATTTGTGGACATGTAAGAATGGACAAAAAAAAATTTCAATTAACAGAAGCATGATTTCTTCAGTACTCTTCCTCCATATATATTTTTTTAATTCATTAGGGTTATTGGTACATTTTAGGTATACAATATGATGACATTCATCATTGGGAATTTGCACCTTTACATGATATATTTTGGTTCTCCCCCCCCCGCCATTCCCCTGCCCTCCCTTCAACTCCTCCACCCCTCCCTATTTACAAAAGATTTTGTTTCTGTTTTTCCCTTTTCTCATATTTTTCCTTTCCCTTCTTTCCTTTCCCCTACCCCTCGCATTTCCCCTTTCCCTCCCCCTTTGGACCTTTTCTTCCTATTTCACATTATCTACTATACATTTTGATCCTCATTTACACTTTCACACCAGAGAAACTATTCAATATTTACACATGTGTGTCCAATTTATTTCACTTAAGAATATGGCATCATATTTTTAAATGTACATATGAGATTTTCTTTTTGAAAATAGCTATAACTTCATTCATTTTCTGTACATAAATAAAATTTTCCACTTACAAAGAAAAATCAGATACACTTTGATATGAACAAGTAAACTATAACAAGCAAAATCCTGTATGATTTCATTTATTTAAAGTTCAAAAACCAATCAAAATAAAACAATATATGGCTTAGGAACACGTTACTAGATGGCTAAACTGTAAGAGAAAGCAAAGAAATAATTAGCACAAAATTCAGGCAAATAGTTACCTTCTTGAAAAGAACAGAAGGTTTGCTTTCTAAAATAAAGCAGTATATTTTTTAGCTAGGCAGTAGATACTCATTATATCATTGATCACTAAACTGCACATCTCCTTTCAAATGTATGGCACCGTTCACAGTAACAAAAGAAAATCTAGCACCATAAAAAAAATACAAAGAAAATAATTACTGAAAATTCACCGCTGAGAGTTAACTATTACCAGCCTTCAAGACATCTGTCTTTTCATACATATGCACATGAATACATAAAGCTTTGTGTATACATAGGATCATATACTATAAATACTGTTTCCATCCTGCTTTTTACACAACAATACACCAAAAGCAACCTTGTAGAATGAACTCCATGACACATAATTAAGAAAAAGTATTGCAAGCTTGCTAAGAAGTCCCACAAAAAGGAATCCTCTTACCCAATATGATTAAATGTATTTCCCTCAGATCATATAGAATTCATACAATAAGAATTTTATATGTTCCAATCAAATTTCCAGGGAATACCACACAAAACTGACCTTTCCTAAGAAAGTAAACTTAGCCCACAACATCTCTTCAACCAATGGTCACAGCCAAACTTTTTCACTTATAAGCTAAATGTTCCTTTACAATGGAACAAATGTGCCAAAAATGATATTCATCATTTTCAACATAGAAAAAAACAACTGTATTACATCATAGCCCATAAAAATATTGAAAATGAGGGAGTGGTTTTCTCACTTCATACATTCATCTCATGTAAGACACGGACGTATACAGCATTTCAATTCTGCTCTCTTCATAACACACTTATTTCCACCTAAAATCCTGAGTTATCTCTCAGTCATGGGAATATTTATGAGTCCTAATTGTCTGTTACTACTATGCTAGTAAACTGTTGTTTTAAACTGATATGCCTTCTGGATCAAATTGTTCCCCTAAACAAACTGCTTGCCAGCCAGGGCCTCTGAATATTTCCTATGAACTTGAATTTTTCAATACAGCAAAGCCACAATTGGTAATCATACACTTCACACTCATGGCTTTCTATAAATGTTTTAGTTTAAAATAATAAATGCCTTTAAAAATACCTCCACTTTGATAGGAAAACCCTATTCACCTCACAGCTCATTCCCACTTTTTAGTAATTTTTCTCTCATCAAGTTGACTCAAATTGAAAACATATCACCAAGAACTGAGCCACATAACAGGCTGACATAGGTTCCAGAATTGGGGGCAGGAGGCCAATAAATGGGACCTGAGAACTTGTGGAGAAAGGGATTTTTCTTATCAAAACATGATTGTGAGTTTGGGAATGTGCTCACAAAAATCATTTTGACTGAAGAAATTCCATGCCGTTCTAACCATCCCCCAAACCATGTTTTTATCAGTCTGTAAGATTGTAAGACTCCACACCTACAATTCAAGTCTCTCATTTCCTCCTAAATAAATTAAATTAAATTTCTGTAGCTATAGTTGTTTAAAAAGATTTCCCGGGGGCCGGGGATTTAGCTCAGTGGTTCTGCTGCCTGCCTCCCAAGCACAAGAACCCGAGTTCTATCCCTGGTACCAAATAAATAAATAAATGAATAAATAAATAAATAAATAAATAAATTTCCCTTTTTAAGTAAATGCAATATACAAGGATATTCCCAATTCATTAAACGTCTTGCTGCTTCACAGGAGACTTTCAGAACAGCAGTAACACACCAGGCTTTATGAGATTTGAGGCAAATACTGTGCTCAAACTGAATAAAAAAATCTCACTGCAACCAAGATAACTCTGCTGAGCAGTTAGAAATGGAATAAATTCATGTCTGAACATACATGAGTACTGTACCATTTAGATAACTTTCTTGGCTGTGTGGTATGGTGTTGTTAGCATGACTCTCAATGAACTAATTTGTCACGTGGTATCTCATCTAGGAAAATATAAGACAGTTTATACAATTCGTGTAAAATAATTGTCCTGAGTACATATGAAAGATACATGTGGGTGGACCCAAAGTTGCAGAAATATTGAGCAAAATAGAAAGCAGATAAAATTCATTTTATTTCATCAGATAGCCCTCCCTTAATGTCAACTTCTACCCTTGTTCACATGTGTGGTAAACACCAGTCATATTGAAATTTTATATATCTTGCACATGACAATTACACACTAACAACAAGCTTACAAATCTGCAGTCTTAAATACATCTCTTTTAGTTTGTGATTTCACAGGATCCATTCCCCAATGAGATATACATTAATAATGGAATGGATCTTCAGATCGAAGGAAAAGGTTGCACATTGCCTGGAATCTATATTCAAATAGATAAATTTGAGTTAGGAAGGCCTTGAAGACTTTGACCTCATGTAGTCAATGTAATCATAAAAATCACCAATTTGAGCTACCATGATCAAAATGGCATGGTTCTGGCAAAAAATAGACCCAAGGTTCAGTGAAACAGAATAGAGGATCCAGAAACAACTCTAACACACTCAGCTACCTTATCTTTGACAAAGAGGCCAAACACTTTCACTAGAAGAAAGCTTCTTTAATAAGTGGTTCTGGGAAAACTGACTTTCCACATGCTGAAAATTAAAACTAGGCCCAGGCCAGGGATTTAGCTCAGTGATGCCACCATTTCCCTTGAAAGCACAAGGTCCCTGGTACAAAAAAAAAAAAAAAGCTAGATCAAAATATTAAAATAGAAACAATTAATATGTTGAAAGATGGAATAAGTAAAACTCTCGAAGATATAGGCAAAGATTTTATGAACAAAACCCCAATCCCACAGGAAATACTGTATTACAAAGAGTCAATGACTGGGATCACGTCATATTAAAAAGATTTTGCACAGCAAAGGAAGCCACCGACAGAATAAAGAGGCAACCCACTGTATGGGGAAAAAATTTTACCAGCTATTCCTCAGACAAAGGACTAAAATCTAGGATATATAAGAATTCAAAAAATTAGACACCACCAATTTAAAGACCCAATCCATTACCTATTATACATTTAGTCCTTATTTACACTTTCAGTTTCTCACACCAGAGAAACTATTCGGAATTTATTCATGTGTGTCCTATTTATTTCACTTAAGAGTATCACCTCAATGTGCATCCACTTAGCTATAAATGTCTCTAACTTCTCATTTTTTATGGCTGAGTAGTACTCCATTTTATAAAGAAAAAACACCACATTTTCTTTATCCAGTCTCCAGTTGATGGGCATTTGGGCTGTTTCCAAGTTTTAGCTATTACAAACTGTGCTGCTAGGAACATGGGTGCACATATATCACTGTGCCTGATTCTTTTAATTCTTTGGGGAAGATCCCCAGCAGTGGAATAGCAGGGTCAAATGGGACTTCCAGTCCTTGTTCTTTGAGGTATCTCCATACTGATTCCCACAGTGGTTGCACCAGTCTACACTCCCACCAGCAGTGGAGAAGGGTTCTTCTTTCCCCACAGCCCCGCCAGCATTTGTTATTGATTGATTTCATGATAGCAACCATTCTTTCTGGAGTGAAGTGGAATCTCAGCGTTGTTTTCATTTGCATCTCTCGAATGACCAGTGATGTTGAACATTTTTTCATGTATTTATTTGCTATTTCTACTTCTTTGTCTGAGAAATGTCTCTTCATTTCAGATGCCCATTTTTGGATTGGGTCTTTAAATTTGGGAGGTCTGATCTTTTTAAGTTCTTTATAGATTCGAGATAGTAGACCTTTGTCTGAGGAAGAGCAGGTGAAGAATTTTTCCCACATTGTGGGTTGTCTCTTCACACTGCTGGTGGTTTCTCCTGCTGTGCAGAAGCCTTTTAATAAGAAGAGATCCCACTTGTTGATTGTTTGTGCTAGTTCATGGGCAACTGACGCTTTGTTCATAAAATCATAATAGGTAATGTGAAATAGAAAGAAAAGGGGCAAAGGGGAAGGAAGTGGGAGGGCTAGGGGAAAGGATAGAAGGGAATGGGATTAATATGAGAAAATGGAAAAATAGGAACAAAATCTTTGTAAATAGGGAGGAATGGAGGGGTTGAAGGGAGGGCTGGGCAAGGGTGAAAAATAAGAACCAAGAGAGACTATGTAAAGGTGCAAATTTCCAATGATGAATGTCATTATATTGTATACCTAAAATGTACCAATGATTAGAATGAATAATCGATAATGTAAAATAGGAAGAAAAGGTCCAAAGGGGTAGGAGTAGTGGGAGGGGCAGGGGAAAGGAAAGAAGGCAAAGGAAAAATGCTGAGAAATGGAAAAAATGGAAATAAAGTCTTTGTAAATAGGGAAGGGTGGAGGGCGTGAAGGGAGGGCTAGGAATGGGGAAAAAATAAGAACCAAAGTGCATTATGTAAAGGTACAATTCCCAATGAGAAATGTAATTGTGTTGTATACCTACAATGTACCAATAAAAGAATTTAATAAAAAAAGAAATTTACTACAATAAAAGGCATGCCATTAATCCTCCTCAGAATACTCCTTCTAGCTTTGGACATACTTTAACCCATTATTCCTGCCATTTTCTGAAGTAGTTCTGGAAGTTCTCTTTCTTGAATCTTTAGTTGTGCTAAATGGCTGCCTTGATATCCTAAATCGATTCAAAACCTTTGCCTTTCATGCTTATTTTGAATTTAGGGAAGAGCCAGAAGTTGCAGGGCTTCTAGAACTGCTACAGAAAGTGGCAGAATGATGGGATCCATGTGTTCTAAACAAGGGCTATGGGCAATGTGTCCTTTACTGTACTGTACTGTAATAAAGTTTTTACTCTAAAAAAAAAAAGTCCCAATCCAAAAATGGGTATTTGAAATGAATAGACACTTTCCAGGTAAAGAAGTACAAACAGCAAATAAATATATGAAAAAAAAGTTCATTATCACTGGTCATTTGAGAAATACAAATTAAAACAACACTAATATTTCATTTCATTCCAGAAAGAACGGCTGTCATTCAGAAATCAACCAATAACAAATGCTGGCAAGGCTGTGAGGAAAAGGAACCCTTCTCCACAGTTGCTGGGAGTGTAAGTTGGTGCAACTACTATGGAAATCAGTATGAAGGTTCCCCAAAATCTAAAACTAGAGGTTCCATTTGACCCAGCTGTTCCCCTCTAGGTATCTTCCTAAAAGAATTAAAAGCATAATACCACAGCAATATATGCACATTAATGTTTACAGCAGCACAATTTGTAATAGTCAAATCTTGGAAACAGCCCATATGCCCATCAATGGATGAATGGATAAAGAAAATATGGTTTTTATATACAATGTAGTACTACTCTTCTATAAAAAAGGATACAGTTGGGCCAGGGATTTAGTTCAGTGCTGCCACCACCTGCCTCACAAGTGCAAGGTCCTGAGTTCAATCCCTGGTACAAAAAAAAAAAAAAGAAGGATAAAGTTGACATATTTTTAGGTAAATGGATGTACCTTGAGAATATAATTTTAAGTGAAATAAATCAAACACATGTATTTAAATATTGCATTGGTTTTTTTGTGTGAGAAACCCAAAGTGTAAATAAGGAGAAAAGTAGAGGACAGATATTGGGGAGTAGGAAGAAAATGTTCAAATGGGAAGGGAAATAAAGGAGGGAGGAGGTGGAAGAGAAGGAAGTGAAGAGTGATAAAAAAAATTTTAAAGAACGTAAAGAGAACAATAGAAGCAAGGCTACATAAATGGAGAGGGGAAGAAGGACTGAAGGGAAGGAAAGGTAATAAAAGAATTAAGATATATTATGTACAGGTTCAATTTCCCTATGATGGGTGTGATTCTCATGTATGTCAAAAGCCTACCAATAAAATTAATTTTAAAGAAAGAATCACCAGTTTGAGGAGAATGCCTAGAAATCATGGAAGATTGTTCTGCTTTCTTGTCCTGGGAAAACATTTATGTTGGCATGGCCATGTCATTTGTTCTACCCTAGAGTCATTTGACCCACTAGATTTTTTTCCTTTTCATTTTCGTATGTGTCGACTCCACCTTCTTCCCACAAAATAATTACTTTTTATCAGAAATATCATTCAAGCACATGTTTAAGAATACATTGTTTCTAACTGGTTTCTTTCTCACTTTCCATTTTATCCTAAGGCTACTGTTCAACAACTACTCTTAAAATTTTCCCTTTGTTCCTTTACTCCCATGCTCAGGATCTTCAGGGTTTTCCCACTGCTTAGAGAAGAAAGTCAGTGTTTCTAATCTGCTATTTAAATCTTCCATAATATGGCCCAGCCTCTCTCTTTTACTCCTCTCCTACACAAATCCCTTGACAAGAATAAATTTGATCTTATTTTTATTGCCCTTGAAATATGTAGCTTTCTGTGCCCACACAGGTGCTCAAGTTGTGATCCTGTATCGGTCAGTTATGCTGCAGTAACAAACAATGCCCAAAATTTCAATAGATCAACAGAAAATATTTATTCCTCATACACATTATGTATAGGCTTTTAGTGGACTGGAGCCCTGCTCCAGGTTCCGACTCTATGTGTTCTCTCATTCTGGAACCCATACCCAAGATGTCATTTGCTAGGACAAACCATACTCATGGCAAGTAAAACACTCAGGCCCATTTAAAGATTCTGCTAGTGACATATGTAAGGATACACTTATATCACATTGGCCAGAGCAAGTCACATAGGCAAGCCAGATAGTAATAGGCCAAGAAAATATACATCTCCTGCAAGAAGGAATTACAAATCACACTGCAGCTGGAAAGGGTATATAATCCTGTTACATGGAAAATCATAAGATAATGACTGCAAAAATAAAATCTCTCCCAATTCCTGAATCATCTTTCCACTCCAGTACTGCCAGCAGAAGGTGCACCCCCCCCCTCCTTGGTTCAAATCCCATTGCTTATCCGTTTGTCTGCCTTAAATACCACTTGCTCTTCCTGGAATACTGCTGTTCAGTGTCACCCAGTGGGCACTTACCTTATCCCACCATCTATAACAAGTCACCCTACAATCCACCTGTTGTGTATTTACTCCTGAGTGAGCCACAACCTTCCTGAAGGTGAGATTAAATCTTATACTCCTAGGTCACCTCCCTGATTATTTAAACAGTGCTGCTGAATGATTATTTTTTCTTCCCAAAGGAAATGAGAGTGATCACGTATTTGTTATGTGAAACAATTCTCCTCAAAGAAGAATAAACTTAATCCAAAGGAACATTGTTGCCAAATTTCAATGTATTTTCTCCATTATTTTTAATTATTACCAAAACAAATACTGGAGACACAGCATGTGTACACATACCTGGGGTCTAACCACTTGCTAAATAAACATGTGGAATAAAACAGGGCTGTGGCTGTGGTGAAATAAGGAAAGCTCCCAGGTGCCTCACATACTGTGCCTTGGCCCTGGTATAAAAGCAACAACCTGGACAAGCAAAAGTGGAAAGATTTATTTTAATAAAAATTAGCTGTTCTAAAAATGAGAATTTCCCCCCAAAATTTGTATTTCAAAATAGTTCTTTCAATTCTTATAACATTTACAGTTCTATGCCCAGATTCATACATCACATAATTCAGCAGGCTTTTCCTCCCAAAAAAGAATTCCCTGCAATAAACCAGGAGGAGGTGCTAGTCAGGGTGCTCTTTATGTCCATTCGATTTTTAATGTTTTATCACTTTTTTCCCAGCTAATCAAAGCATGGTAACTCAACTCAGATGTGACAAATCCATTTCACTGTTTCATAGTGATGTCTTCCATGTTTCTTTGTCAGCTATATTACAAGTCTAATGTCAGGAGGTGGCTTCTGTCACATAAGATACAGTTTCTCCAATCAACAGCTGATCAGAATCTCCCAGCACCTTTTCAGACACACCTTCCTCAGGATCACATCTATTTGCACATTCCTGTACAGCTCTCTTCCCTTATTTGAAGTTATGCTCAGGACTCTAAGCAATGCAGTCAATTCCTCTCCCACCCACAAATAGAATCCATTAAGAGAAAATTCATTCCAAACTCATCTTAGGGTAGTGAGGAAGACTGGGTAAACCCCTAAAGGTCTAGAGGTTGAATTTCATTTGGAAAAGTACCCAGAAGTTCAACTGCTTATCCAGTCCTTATCCAAACTATGAGAGTGGGCTAGGGATGTGCTGACAGGGAGGAATTAAGGCTCCACCAGGCACCAGTGAAAGCCAGTTGGGTAGCCCATGGCTGCACACTGCTTCTGAGAAGGAGGGCAGAGAGTGAGAGAAGATGTTGAGGGGGTAGTAGGTCAAGAAACCTCACACCTAGATTTTCAGGAGCCTCCAAGAAGAATAAGTCATGCTGTGTTTAAACTGAGAATTTCTGATATACTTATTAAAATTGCTCCTAACAAATATAGAACTCATTTATAAATAATATTGAGGTTCCTTTCTAAAAATAGTTTATTTTCTGATTTAAGGGGAAAAAAATTGAAAGATGGCGAAGCACCATTTTTTAATTAAAAGATGATGTTTAGAAGTAAATAAAATAATATTTGGAAAAAGAAATAAGCAAAGAGGGCTTTATAGCAGAGTCTCAAGGATGCTAACCAGGTACTTAAGCTGTGAGGGTAGGAGGCTGAAATAATCAGTTTAACCACTCAGTATGAAAAAAAGATTTTCTTGATTTTTAAAAAAAAATCAGTGTAATTAGCATTTTGATCTGAGCTTTTGTAAAAATAAAAATTGCTCAGATCACTGTTTAATTAAACCAGGTCAACAGAAGGAATTGAAGAATTCAACGTTAAACTAGAGCACAGAAATAAAAACTTCCCTTAAGAGATCTGTCAATCCACTTTCTCTTCCCCTGAGCTTCATTTAAATCATTTAAGAGAAAAGATAGCTGTTTTGTTTTTAAGTAGAGCCATAGGGAAAGCAAAATTATAGCATATTTCATTGTTAACAGCATTCAGCAGTGCTAGCAAGTTGTTTCTTACATGTGACCCAAAGAAACAAGTCAAAGAGTGTTCTATCCCATCCTTCTCAATGACTGACATCCTGTATCTGAGACCTAATCCCACTCACTGGCCTTCTGTGGAATCCAGAACGGGTGCATGAGGCACTCAAGATAAGCTAAAGTCTTCCATATGCGTCCTGTTCTTCCTGAAAACCATTATCTCTTAGAAGGGGAAAAAAAAGTCTATTTCAACAGTGGCGTATCTTCTCAAATCTCCCAAAATCTGGATAATAATATTTTCATAAGACCAACGCCGGCGGGCACTTTGTTCATAAACAACACTAAGAAAAAACAAGAGAGGAGTTTTGACTTTCAGAAAAAGGACTTTACATCTTTAATGTGTACTTCTCTAGGATTTAAGTATACTGAACACATCAATGAATACAGACCCAGATCCTTCAGAGAAAAAGAGAAAACATTACAAAAGAGGAAAAGTTCTGAACTTTGTTTAAATATAAACTATCAAGTAATATAATGATTGCTTATGTTATATAATTGTCTGAGGGAAGTTGCTAGCTACAAAATGTTACTGCTTCTGCAAGGTTTTATTGTGGCATGGAGAGAAGATGGGGTCCCAACAGGCCAAGATAAAATTTCCATAGCATTAGATCTCACTTGAAGAGAAAAACAGGTAGCTAAGGAGACACCACTTCTGAAGCTTTCAGGAAACCACTTGGTATAAGCAATAGGAAATTAGTTTTCTTCTGAAACTCAGATCATAATTCTTACCTTTTCTCCCCCAAAATTACAGAACCACAAAACTTTGGGAAGCCACCTAGAAGGAAAGAAGAGAAGAAATGGGAGGAATAGAATATATGATGTTCAACTTGGAAGGAAGGTAAAATAACTATACAGATCCAGAAACAGGACAGCTTCAGTGAAAGAAGTGCCATGGTAACCATTCCCCTGCAAGGACCCGATCCCCTCCCATCAGCAATGGCAGCAGCTAAGCAATTGCCCCAGACAGTGGGTTACTTCTGTCTCTTCAGTGGTTCAAGACCACAAGCTTTGGAGTCACAGGGCCTGTGTTCACATTCCAATTCCATCGTATATTACCTTCATGACCATCACCAAATTTCTTGACTTCTCTGTCTCAGTATTCCCATCCGTAAAATGGGAATAAAAAACCAATAATCTTACAAATTTAGAGGGAAATTACATTACATAAAGAAAGTGAATATGTCATAATTCATGGAAGATAGAAAGCACCCAATAACTGTAAGCTAGTATTGCATCTGTCCATCTCTACAATAGCCCTATAATGTAATTATCATAATTTTTATTTATAAGGGAGAATAATGAGTTAAGGAGGTGATATAACCTGCCCTATCTCACACCACATTAGCATTCCAGACAGTATTTGTGTGTCAGAAATACCTGGCTCCAAACTAATGCCCTTTCCCCTGTATCACTCTGTTTCTCCACTCTCCTAACACTCCCAACCTGAAAACTGCCAACTTAACTCAATGCAAATAGTCAATCAACAATATTTGACTGAATAGTTAGCATTCTAGAGGCCTGAAAGAATGGATAATCTTTGCAGAGCACACAACTTAATAGAAAAAGGCCACAATCTTGGACTATCTACAGTTAGTTTCGAGCACTCAATGACTCCTTTAAAGACATTTGTCTTTAAAGTGCACATAAGATCCCCCTAAAGTATAGTAGTTCTTGACTTTTCATTGAATCTTGAACCCCCTTGGAGAATCAGATCAAAGAAAAGAATACACATTGCCTCTGAAAAGAACACATGTATAATTCACACAAAATACGTGTACAATTTTGGTAGATCCACAGACTTAGGAAGTCCATGAAATTCAGGTGAGGAATCCCCATTCAAAAGTGAATGGATCTATCCCTGGTACCGCAAAAAAAAAAAAAAAAAAAAAAAAAAAATGGAGATTTGGAATGCTATTTGATTTACAAGAATGCTTTTTACCGATCTAACTATTTTCTCCCTACTTTGTTTTGCTTTGTTTCTTTTGCTTCTTTTTCTTCTTTTCTTGCTCTTTTTCCTATCTTTACCTTTCTTATGTTTCCTTCCTCCATTCTTTATCCCCTCCTACCTTGGCGATCTTACAAAGCCACTATCAAAGTCCCCTCTCCCTTCTGTTCCCTCCCCTCTGTATCCTTCCTGACCAGCTGATTCCGGAGAGGAATCCGATAACTTATCAATAAACATAGATTGCTCCATCAGAATATTGGCCAGCCTGGGAAACAGCCTTTCTTTGAAGAGTAGCAGATCAGAACTTTTGACTCCACCCGGGAGTATTTTCTCTTAGTTCTCCAGTAAATGCTGCCACTTTACATCAAATATACACAGATTCACTGTATCCTGTTTTCCAGGAAACAGATTCACTAACAAGTTAACAATGCTAGTATGGATATCTATCTACTTTTATATCTGTGACTTTTTAAAATCATACCCATCGACTTATTAAACACTCAGAAAAAAATATATTTGAAACAGAAAAGGGCCTCATTCAAGCAACTTTTGCATTGAAATGTGTCTGTCTCTATTAGTTTTCTTATTTTCCTTCAATATGCAAATGAATTCCACTTACACTAGGTTTTTTTTGTTTTTAAATTAATCCTTTAAAATTCATAGTGTAATTCTTTATAATTCTTGGCTAACTTTTATAATTACATATTTAGAATATATATATATATATATATTCTGTCTAAAATGAAAGTCTAGCTAAGTAATTATAAAACTGGGAAAGTGAAATAAACTGTAAAATTGTAGACTAAAATATCTAAAAGAAATCTTGTTCAAAGGATTTGTCTTCTAGTTTGCCTTTTGATGCATTTTATACCTTTATAATATTCCATCATCAAAAAAGTCTATAAAGCCAATGTTACTATTCCTAAGCAAATAAAAATGTTTCATTTATACCCAAAAATTTTCTTTCAGGATCCATTTCAAAAGAATAGTCCTTTGTATTTTCCATATGGAAGTTTCTGCAGAAACCAAATAAGATATGATGACCATATTTTAATAAGTTGAATTTACCATCATAACTCAGATTATAAACTGGATATTTTGTGTACTGTGAGGCATACAAAATTCAAGAAGAAGGATAAATGCTTTATATGAGAACATCGCACATTTAGATCAGAGTTTTCTGAATATTTCATACCAAGTTCATTGGCATTCCTACTTACTATAATGATCATTTAAGGTTCCATTGCTATGAAGTCATTCCCTGGATGGCAACATTTTTTTTATTTGGAAAGAAAAAAAAGCTGTACAAAATGAATAGCATTGGCAAATGTTTCTAATCATTTCTTTAAAATACCAAACCACCAAACAATCTTTTTTATTTACTATGTTTTGCTTAGGTACATAAATCAAAGGACAATAACAAGCCTAATGTCAAAGAAACTTTTTGACACTTCATACATTTGAGCAAGCTTAGCCGATAAACAGTTTAGATGAAGTTATGGTATGAAATATGTTTCCCAAGAGGACTGTGTTTCATAAATTACTATCCAGCTACCTCTGTCATTATTGATTGGCGAAGTGCTCTGAGTACCGCAGCTATTACCAAGTCTAGCCTTACCTGCCCTGCTGTGTCAGAGAATGATATCCACTTATACAGAGACAACTGTCCATTCTATTAAAAAAAAGTAGTTGCTTATCATAACATAGGTAAAATACTACATTCTGTTTGAAATTTTGACCAACAATTAAAAAGATGAGGTAACAATCCTTTCTCAAGGATTAAAGAGTTTTCCAACCATTACATAATCCTAAATGATATCAAATCACTTGGGTAAAAACTGTTTGGAAATGCCCAAAAGAAAGAATTTTTAAAAATACATCAAACAATAGAAATCTGCACTCAGAATTTTGTGATTATATGATTATGTTCTATCTGTTTAAATTTTCTTCGCAGGTAAGTGTCTTTGAAAAGCTTTTTAAAAACAAACCCATAGGCAAATCAAATATAAGTTGTATAATATGCGTGTATATTCCTTTCCTTGCCTGCAAAAACCAACTTGCTAGTGCTGCTCTGTAAGAGCTGAGTATGGAACAGTTTATGCTCCAACCCAGCACCATGCCCTCTGCCTTGTGGATTTGGGAAATGTCAGGAAAGATCAGAGCAAGGATCCTGCTACTTTTTATTCAGATCCTCTGGTCTTAACCTTCAGGGAAACACTTAAAGGTTAGTTATGACTTGATCATTCTGCATTAGGTTTGTCATCAGCGACCCGGCTTTGCAAAAGCACAGAACCAAACCATCTTAGAAATGGGCTTGATGAGTGTCATCAACTGTCAGAGATGTGATAAATTTATGAATTTTATCAGCCTTGCTTTTAAAAGTTCTGGTAAATTAAACAGTCCGAGGTGGAGGTTTTCTGTGAGCTCTCTTAATCATCTCAGTGGCTGCCAGACTGCACATTTGAGGAGAGCTACACAAATAAAAACTTAACCACATCACTTTCACACAAAGAAACTTGCCAAACATAAAGGAAATTGTTGGCTTTCTTAAAAAAGCAAAAAAAGGAGGAGGGACTACTTCCCTGGAACTTACTGATTTGAAGCACTTCTGGTAATTCTTTCAAGGAAACCCCAGTTGAGCTACTGTCTACTGTCTCCTACCCTGTCAGTAAGCTTTCCTAACATTTCTACAGTAAACCACTGCTAATTTTACAAGACCCTCTAAGCTAACTGAGTAAGAAAATAGATTTTGCTTAAACAAACTTAAATTTACCTCATCTATGAACTTTGGCTGGAATCCTGAGGAATCAGAATGTTCGAGAAGAGCCAAGATCATGTTTGTCACTCATAATTTACAGAGCTACATGGCACTGGACTTGTAAACACAGTGCAGAGCAATTAAAAGTCTCCAGATCCTATCGCCTACTTCTGTCACTTATCCTGTGTACCCTAAAATAAAAAGAGAGCCACGTCTTTCAAATAATTTTAAATATGAAACACCAAGCCTCTTCTGAGTTTGATATTATTTCTAATTTAAATAAAATCCTCTAGTTGCAGAATATCTTTGGGGGTAAGTTATAACTCACAGAAATCTTTTGTAAAAACCTTGGGAAATTTCCACAGAATTGGTTTACTATTCTAAAAACTATCTAAAACTGCACAGGGCATTTTACTCTGATAAACCACTCCTGACATGCAACTATTAACCTCTGAACAAAGGGTCTCCATCTACTTTTTTTCTCTTGACCTCCTATCCCACAATCCTTTGCTGCAGTTCTGGCATCACTTCAAAGATCTGCAGGCCAGGAGGGGCTGCACTTACTCTATTTCCTTCTTCCTCTCCCACTTCTTCCCTTGTGCTTTTTTTTTTAACTTTCCTCTTATAACTTTCTTGCCCTTGGTAGAAAAATATCTAATCTCTCTATCTTCCCACAACTTTACAGTTTGCCTGACCATGTGCCTAACTCTTTTATTTCCTTTTTTCAAGAAAAAAAATCCCGTAATTATTTAAAATGTCAAACTTAGTCTTAATTTTAGAACTATCTCTACTTTATAATTTGGAGTCATATTTTAGGCAAAATAAAGAAAACAGCCTCAAATTACTAAACAACTTGGGTCATTATTCACAAAATATGGCTTCTTTGAATCAAAGAATGTAAGAGCTGGAAAGAACTTTGAAGGCCTGACCTACCTCCTCTTTTGAAGATAACAGGCCCACAGAAGCTACATGTTTTGTCCAAAACTGCAGAGCTGTGGGTAAGAGGCAGACCCTCCCTCTTCAGTCCAGAACTTTCTGCTTAGACATTAGGATTTTCATGTGGCATGAAGAGGCTTACTCTCTGTCTTGGGTAATGGTTGCTAGAGAAACAATGTCTCTTGCCTGTCATTTTTGGACTGGAAGGATAAGAAGAAGAGACTTCTGCATTCCCAAATCCACTCATCAGAGGCCAGGCACTTTGGATTACACTGTCAGCACTGACAGCACATTTCTTTCTGTTCTTCTCCGTGCTAAGAGAAGAGAAGCATAATCAAACAACTACACAAAAGATTAATCTTGCCAAATGATTATACTTAGGGCTATAGAATTTTGTAGCTGATGGAAGCATGAATTCTTGCCAATGTTTTTCACTTTACATTTGAGGAAATTGGCTTCAGGTTGGTTACTTGGTTAGTAAAGAAGCTGAGACAGAAGGTCAGGTTTATGAATTGAATTTCTATGCACTTATAGCGGATAATCCGTGTATTACTCTACATTACTAGTAATGCATTTAGTTTACTTTGTTCATGTGAATCTCACCTAATTATTTTTGAATTTCGAGGATCTATGATACGTAATAATGAGAATGTCTCATAAATTCATTTTTAATCATTTACTCCTAAAATAGTTTATAATTACAACTTTTCATGCAATCCCTACAGCAGTTTCACATATCAAATATCAAATTTATCACTCTTCTGGGAATGGTATAAGCATATAAAAATTCTTTTGTGCTGTACTTTAAGGAAAATATCCACTTTCGCTTTTTAACTCGTTTTTTTCCTGTGCTAACTGTAAGGCAATATTAGTTTAGTTTTATTTTAAGAAATGTTCTGATAAATGGTTTTGACTGAAGGTTTAAAAAATTTTAAGGAAAACAACTTGTCTCCTACTCATATTTGTTTTCACCTCTGAGAACAAAGTCCCATGAGTCAAAGTTTATAGTCAATCAAAAAGGGGCACATTACTTTCCCATTTTAATGGTAGAACTGGGAACTTTAATTTTCCTGGAGGTTTTGCTTGGGGCTTTATACAGAGCAGAACTTCCTTAGCATTGGTAATCAGACCCACAGGACATGTGTTAATTGTTCCTGACATGTAAAACTATCTACAGTATCTCAGCAAATAATGAATGCCATTGCAGACATTGCACTTTTGAAAAGCACAGCATTGAAGCCAATTAGGTGTCTGTGCACTTACCTTGCCCCACTTCCCCAAGACACCATAATGACTCATTCCAGTAATGTCAGAATTCTAATTCCCAAGTAGCAGCACAAATGCTGAAACCAAGCAACCAAATGTACACTACCAGTGGCTGATTAGAGATGACTATTAAAACAAAATACATGAAGGGCCGGGGATTTAGGTCGGTGGTTTCGCTGCCTGCTACGCAAGCGAAAGGACCCGAGTTCGATCCCCGGTACAAAAAAAAAAAACACGCAAAATACATGGGAGCAAATTTTATTTGTGAAACTATAGAAGCATGTAACTGATATGATTTCACAATGGGTAAAAGCTTGCAATAAAACATTTAAAATTCAAGCACCCTAAAATTGATTATCATTGGTTATACTGATAATTGTGTGCCATTTATTTATATCCATATCTTGACACTTGTTTCATCTATGGAAGCTCCTGTTTATAAGAAATAGAAACCTACATTGATTATCATAAAAGAAAGGGGAGGCTACTGAATGGAAACATGGAGACTGGCAGAATTGGGAGATTGGAAGACCAGTCCGGGAAACTGATGGAGAGCCAGGGGTGCAGAAGGGCTATTCCAATCCCACTGCAGCTGCCACTGATTTGCCTGTATCCTCTGCACACCCCTGGCCTCCTGACTACTTGTTCAGTATTCAGAGTCCCAGAAGATAGTGGCTGATTGTCAAAATCTAAATCACATGGCTATTTCAGGGAAGGGGAAGGGAAAAGGGAACTCTGATCTCTTTAACCAGTTGTGTGCTCACTGGCTCCTTGAGAGCCCACATGTCAAGGCGTCACTAAAAGGGTATCAGAGAGTAATGTAAAGAAAGTTGGATGTTGGGATCACACACACACACACACACACACACACACACACACAAAGTTCACCAAAAAAGTGGTTTCCTTTAAAAGTCTTTAAATTTGGGAAATGATTTTTAGTTGTGATAAAGTCCACCTTGAGCTTCAGAGATTCAAGATCATGGATGGGAAGAAACATAAAAGCGCCTCAGACCAATGTCTTTACTACTGCAAGTGAGGCCCTCAAATGCTTTCTACCTTTTGCCTAACTTCAGTCTCATGGAGAGGAGGGGCTGCAGCAGACAGTGAAGTGATCTATCCTGAGGTTTTGACCCTTCAGCCAGAAGACAAGATTCCACCATTTCACAGTTAAATAGAATACTTTCTCAATTGATCCCAAAATGAATTTAAATCAGAACTTTTTCATTTTCACTCAAGTGATTCCTGTCATCTTATGGTTTAATTTTATTTGAACAAGATATAGAATGTAAAAGCATCATTAGCACATAAACTTTTCACAAAATGATGGCAAAAAAGCAATTCAATCTAAAATTTTAATCTTCATAATATTTTTACTATTTGAATAAAATAAAAATCAGCTTTTTAAAAAGTCAAAATAATATGGGGAAAAAATAAGAACCAAGATACATCATGCAAAAGTACAAGATCCCAAGGATGAGTGTAATTGTATCGTATACCTAAAATGTACCAATGAACTTCATGGAAAAAAAATAATACTTTATTGCATATTTGCTTACTAAAATCCAGATACTGCCCTATGACTGAAAAATAAAGTGTTTATATTAAGAATTTTGCCAGATCTGAGCAAGATTTTCATAAGATTCTAATTTCAAAAGCTGACCTTCACTGTGAAGTAAAGAAGTAGTAAGAACTTGTAATCAGATTGACTTTTTTAAACATTATTTCCCAGAACTGGTGGCACATGCCTATAATCCCAGCACCCTTGCAGGCGAAGACAGGACACTTGCAAATTCAAGTCCAGCCTGAGCACTTTTTTTTTTTAGCAAGACACTGCTCCAAAATAATTTTTTTTTTTAATGTAAAGGGCTGGGTATGTAGAGCAGCACAAAGGACCTGGGTTTGAGCATCAGTTCTGTCAAAAAAAAATTGTTTCCCATAGAAAATAATAATATAGAAAGATGATGAATATTAGCAGATACTAAATAATAAAAAGTTTAAGAAATATTTGCTAATTAAATGAATACTTACATTTATGTTATGCTAACCAAAACAAGCACTATCTTTGCCACTTCACATAAATTATCTCATTTCATCCTTGCAGTGAACTAGGTACTAGTCTGATACCCATTTTATTGATGGAAAAGCTGAGAGGTAGAACAATTAAGTAACTTGTTAAAGGGTATCATAGCTAATGCAAGAAGTCTCACTGAAGATCTATGCTCATCATAGTAAGTTATAATTCCTTTCTGGCTATGATTTTTCAAGAAAAATACCAGAGCCTGATGTGGTGGCACACACTTACAATCCCAGAACTCAGGAGTCTGAGGCAGGAGGATCGCTGTGAGTTCAAGGACAGCCTGGGCTACATAGTGAGTTCAAAGCCAGCCTGAATTACAGAGTGAGGTCCTGTCTCAAAAAAAAATTTTAGAAAGAAAGAAAAGAAAGAAAGAAAGAAAGAAGGAAGGAAGGAAGGAAGGAAGGAAGGCAGGAAGGAAGGAAGGAAGGAAGAGACGGAGAGAGGGAGAGAGAGAAAGAAAAGAAAGATACTGGAGGCTTTCCCATTAGTGTAATATTTTAAATAAATTATCTGATCATTGGGATCACTTATTTGATCCTCCACCTACACCAAAATTTGGATCAATTTCATGTTCACAGAGGATAGAGGATGCTTCTATTTATTTCTAACAGTAGATATATTTAAATGTAAAGTAATTATACATTCTCATCCTTAACCAAATGTCTCCTTGCTGAGACAAAATATCTGACACTCAAAGTTAAAGGAAGAAAAGTTTATTTAAATTCATAGTTTGTAGGGGTTTCAGTTCATAGTTGGCTGGTTCCAAGACAAGGCAGCATGGCAGAGGGGCATCAGAGAGGAGAAACAGTCCATGGCAAAACAGGCAGGAGACAGTGAAGTGGCAGCCTGCCTTCTCTCTCTGTTTATATTCCATCCAGGCTATAACCCTATTAATTGGTGCCACCCACACCCAGGGTGGGGCTTCCACTATCCACACTCAGATCTATGCTAAATCAATTTAGTGGATTAATCCAATACCACACACCCTTAATCCCAGTATCACACACTCTAAACCCAGCCAGCTCTACAAAGCCCCGCCTATGAGTACATGAAGCTTTGAGGGGACATTTAGACCCAGGCCATAATACTGAGTATGTGAGTTTCCTCTACTATTGTTTGCCAAGACATGACCTGTGAGAGTTTTGCTTGGAGTGCACAGGTTGCTCCATATAACACAATTGCAGCTACAGTTGCCCTTTCATATCTCCAGGGCACTGGCTCCAGGACCCCATGAGGAAATAAAAGTCTACAGGGCCTCAACCTCTTTATATAACATGGTGTAGTACTTCCATATAATCTGTGAACATGCTCCCGTATACTTTAAATCATGTCCAGATTACTCATAATAAATGTAAGTGCTGCATAAATAATTGTTGTACTGTATTATTTAGAAGGTAATGACAAGAAATAAGAGTCAATACAGAAACAATTTTTGCTTAGAATGTTTTCAGTCCATAGTTGGTTAAATCTGTGTATGCAGAATTGACAGATATGGAGAGCTGACTATACCTAAAAAGTTAAGCATAATTTGATGTCTTGGGATATTAAGTGTATTCAGATTGGCCTCAGAGAGTGAAGCAAATTAGAGAGATGTCTTACAGCCAGAGAAAAGCTTAATGAGTAAAGGAACTAAACACCGGATGTGCAGTGAATTGTATATTAAAGTCCCAGTGAAGAGGGTCCCAAATAGCCAATCTTTCAGACAACAAATGCATATGTTTTAAGAAGTGGACTGAACAGCAGATCCTAAAAGGCTTTCCATGCACTAGAGTTATTGGACCCTGTTACAAACTCTTACTTCCACCATCAGTTACTGCTCTCATTTGTGCCATTGAAGCCTCCACTTAGAGCAACAGGAACAAAAATGATGTTTACATTTTACCAGTGTTTTATTTTCAATTAAACATCTTGGCTGCTATTTACATAGTTGAATGGCATGGTATTTCTACCATGCAATTTGATGTTATTTCTTTGTAAATATTTCTTCAGCAAGGGACCTAAGTTCAAGTTAGTTGTGAAAATGTCACCAAAAATAAAATAAACTTTAATTTAACCTTGATCACAAACTATTGTTATACTAAAGCTAAAAACCTATAAAAATGAAAGGCCAAAGGAATTAACTGAGGTGCGTATGTCTCAGGAAGTGACTTGCTTCTACCCTGCCTGGGCTTTTGAGGGTTTAGGTTGACTAAGGTGGAATCAGAGGTGGTAGACAGTGAAGCTGCAGAGGATATGAGTGAGGAGGTGACAGGGCTCCTTCCCCTCTCTGGCCTGAAAATCTATTCCAAAATAACTCATAATTGCAATGGTTCTCACTTCTCACTCATAGCTGCTGCTCCCTGACAGGCTCCTCCACTGGGGATCATTCATCATGGCTAGGAATCTCTATTTTATCTCCATCTGAAACTTCCAGAGCCAGGCTGGTCAGCATCCAACTCAGAATGGACATAAAAATACATGAGGATCTGCCTCATTTTTTTTCTTTCTACCCTACAACATTCTCTTCTTGTTACGGCATCTTCTTGTGTTTTGTAAGACAGAGGCCTAAGTAAATAAACAGCACTTTAGACCTGTCCTTTTTAACCTTGACTTTTTAGCATCTTCTTAATTTTCTGGATTCTGACATAGAATTCTAATTTTATGATACTCTTGAGTAACATTTGCTTTTTATGTACATAGTGTAAAAGCCAATAATCACAATTATATAATGATTCCAAAGATTGCACTCATGCTAAAAAAAAAATTACGCTCGTCCCTTCCCCCCAAAAAATACTCTCTATGGTTTGACAGATCGCACAGATGCAGGCAAGGTCACCATCCTGGCAGAGTCATTTACAATTCAGTGTGGATTCCTTTATTAGATTACTTGCCTTTGACAATGCTAAGTGCAATAAAATAATAATTTAACAGAGTAAGAGGAGAAATCATTTTTTGAGTAAGAATGAGATGATGATGTCAAAGAAATTCAGATTTTTACCAATTTTGCCAACTTACCAAATTTTCCTTGGTTTAGAGGAAATAGATATTTCCTTTCTCTGTTTAGCCCATTGAACTTCAGTGCCTTCAGCAGTGAATCATAACATAAACTACACAAAATCAAAGCAATAATGGACTAAAGAGCTGCTGGCTTCTTACACCCAATGTAGTCCAACCTGCTTACAACCAATCATTCTTTGCAAGAATGATTTTGTTCAGGAATTAAGTGAAAACACAATTCAGTACCTAGTGGTGCTTATTAAATCAAGAGAACCTAGAAAGAATCTACCTAAGGGGATTCTTAGTCAAGTTCTCTCTAATTTGTGTACATTTTTCTAAAGATGGTGATAGAGATTATTTTGGCTACTTAAGGAAGTTTCCTACAATGAGGAATGAATTGGTAGCATCTGAAGAGGGTGCAGATAGACGAACACAAAGGCAAAACATCACTGGAAGCTCACAACTGAAAAGTGAGGTGTTCACATCAACATTCAAAATAAACACAACTTTTTAAGTTATTTTGTTTTCCTGCTTTTGAGAAGAATATGCCACTTCCAGTGCCTACCGCAGAGTGGTATTATGAATATTAATCATGTTAGTGCCATACAGGTACTTTGAAGATGAAAAGAACTAATTACTCTCCAGCCATGAAGCAGCAGACAAGACATCCATAACAATTATAGCAAAACAGGAAGGAGGCACCACTGAGAAACTTGGAAGTAATACAGCAGTATTCATTTTTGTGCAAACCTTTTAATAATGAAAGCCTGTGAACTCCTCTTCAAATGAAAAGAGGCTCAACTGTATATCTTTAATTAGATCATCCTATTGGAGCACAATATAGTGAAAAAGAAGATTTAATGAAGCATTTGTCTTTTTATTACTTTGATTTGATACAACATATCTGCTCATTCAAGCAAGATGTTTAACTTCAAAAGAGGTTTTGTCCACTCTCCCCTCTGGCCAATAAATAACTCCGAAGGGTGTGGAGTGAAATACATATTTTGAGCATCCCTAGACTTCTGAGTGACAAAAAGATTCATCTTTTTTTTTCTACTGTGGAGACAGGTCTTTGATAAGTCTTTTACTTTACTCCTATAACCAGTAGAATTTGCAAGGGTTTAACTCTTGATATTTATTGATTAAAACATATAATAATTTTGAAGAAATATAATTACTCAACAACCATTGTAACATGTCCCTACTTGACATGATCCTGGATATGCCCATGAGAATGAGAATCTTAGAAATACACAACTGAGCTATAAAACTGTTGGCATAGAATTCTCTGTATCATGACTCTGAATATCTTTTTATCTATAATTAGATTCATTGCTTGTATTTAAGACTATGAAAATTCATGAATAGAGTATATTAGAGGTAAAGAAATTTTTAATTTCTGCAATTTTTAAGTTGTCTTAACAACAATATTAGCATAGATGACCTTATTAGCCAGACAGCCATCCCAAGTCTACAAGTAAGAAAACTTTAGACAAACCCATCCAAATAATCTGGTGGACATTGAGTAAGTAGCCTGGACAGAGATGAGAAGGAAAACACAGGCAAATGGAGGAAACTAAAAGAACATCAGCAAGAATGGGAGGGAGTATGAGCAATCCAGTCAATTAATTGACTAAATTGCTTGGATCTAAAAGCTATTTTGACTTGTTTGTCCTTAAAAATCTTTGGCTGTATTAATGAATCCATTATATCTCTTGAAAGCTGGCTTAAATTCTTAAGTAACAGAGAAAAAAATAGAAAGAAGTGTCTCAGATGACCCTGTAATCCACACTTATAATTGTTAAAGAACACAACAGAATTTCTAAGTGACCTCCTAAAACCTAGGCATGACAAAGATTTTTTTAAAAATAATTTCCAGTATTTCCCTCCCATAAAAGCTAGTGGTTTCTACATTTACCAACCTGAATTTCTTACTAATATCCTCATTCTTTTGCAACCAGAGAGGCCTGAATTCAAATTCCATTTTCATCATTAATGGAGGCTTCAGTGTCCTTATTTGGTAAAATAGGAAATAATTATACATTTCTACTCAAGTCCTAAGTTTCCCCCTATCCCAGCATCTCACCCTCCATGCATTTGTACAATTTGCTATCACATTGTCTGCAATAATATGCATTCAATATTACATCTAGTAAACTGCACTTGTCAGGTGAAATTGTGTCCTTATCCATTACTCATAAATTCCTCAAATGCAAGTATCCATTTATTTGGGGAGATTTAACTGGATATTTGAAAACGTGCAGATACTACCTAAAGTGCAAATTTCTAGAGAACAGAACATATCAAGGGCCGGGGATTTAGCTCAGTGGTTCCGTCGCCTGCCCCACAAGTGCAAGGAAGCGAGTTCAATCCCTGGTACAAAAAAACTCCACCTCATCCCAGAAAGAATGGGTGCTATCAAGAAATCAACCAGTAACAAATGCTGGCGAGGGTGTGTAGAGAAAAGAGCCCTTCTTCATTGTTGGTGGGAGTGCAGACTGGTGCAACCACTGTGGAAATCAGTATGGAGATACCTCAAAGAACTAGGGCTAGAGGTCCCATTTGACTCAGCTATTCCCCTGCTGGGGATCTTCCCCAAAGAATTAAAAGAATCATACCACAGTGATATATGTGCACCCATGTTCATAGGAGCACAGTTTGTAATAGCTAAAGCTTGGAAACAGCCCAAATGCCCATCAACTGGAGACTGGATAAAGAAGATGTGGTTTTTTTTATAAAATGGAGTACTACTCAGCCCTAAAGAACAAGAAACTAGAAACATTTATAGCTAAATGGATGCATATCAAGGCCATACTCTTAAGTGAAATAAATAGGACACACATGTGTAAATACCAAATAGTTTCTCTAGTGTGAGAAACTGAAAGTGTAAATGAGGATTAAAATGGTTAAAATGAATAATTGATAATTTGAAATAGGAAGAAAGGTCCAAAGAGGTAGGGGTGAAGGGAGGGGAAGGGGAAAGGAAAGAAGGGAAAGGAAAAATTATGAGAAAAGGAAAAAACATGGAAATGATGTCTGTGTAAATAGGGAAGGGGGCAGGAGGTGAAGGGCACACAGTGAATGGGGAAAAAATAAGAACCAAGATACATCATGTACAGGTACAAACACCCAGTGACAAATGTAAATATATTGTATACCTAAAATGTACCAATAAAAGAACTTAAGAATAAAATAAAAAGATAAGGACTTGGTCTCGCTTATGGTTAGATAACAGAAACCAACTCAATCCATCTTAAGAGAGAATTTTTTTTCTTTGAAGGAACTGAAGTATCTGATGGAAGCCACAACTTTCAGGTCCTGAAAAGCCATCAAGAACCCATGCCGGATTTAGCTCAGTGGTTCCGCCACCTGCCTCACAAGGGCATGGACCCAAGTTCAATCCCTGGTACAAAAAAAAAAAAAAAAAAAAAAAAAAGAGCCCATGCAGGGGGATAGAGATATAGTTCAGTGATAGATCTTATGCTTAGCATGTTCTAGATTAGCTGAGTTCAATACCCACCACTACCCTCCCCTCAAAAAGAATCCAGTCAGATCTCCCTCTCCCTCTCTCTCTCCTTCCTCTCCCTCTGTGGTGAAAGATAATCCAACAGCACTGAGTTACAGACACTTTCAAAGACTGATTCTGCACATCAGTTCCAGTTGGCCCAGAAGAGGTTCTGAAAACTCCTGCTTGGATCAGATCATGCTAACATGACTGCCAGAGGCCCAAGCCTGGGGGGGAGGTAAAGTTCTCAGGAAAAGAAGTCATCATCAGGATCATCACCATAAATTTTTCAACAACACAGATCACAAAGCCTGGAACAACTAGCTTCTAAAACAAAGCAGTGCTGAACCTCAGCACATGGCACGTGTTGCAATGGAGCTATTCATGCATCATCTCCCTTAAGTAAACTGAGTTCTTAGGACAAAGCCTGGAAGACGGAGACCAAGTAACCCCAGGCACAGAGAGGAAAGGATACAGAGTTTTGGAAATCTAACAGATGTATACATCCCCAATATTTGTGGGGCTCAGAATAAGAATGTAAACAAGGACTTACATATTATATTCTAAATATGTAAGATTATAATCAAGCATACAATCTATTAAATAAAATGTTTTGATCTCTTGCTTTGACAAATGTACCTTGGAAGGCCAGGTTCTTATGCAGAAGCCTCCGGTGCCTTGGAGGTCCACACTGGAACATGGTAGCGAGAGACAGCTGGCCCAAGAGCCGCTCTCCGCCCCAGCCCTCCGCATTTGAGAGGCCCAAAACCAGTTCGGCAGCACCCCATCCCACAAGTCCAAGCTTGCCACACCCTTCTCAAACCACCATCTCTTGGGCCCAGCTTTGAGACACAGAAAGGGGCTCCTTGAGAAAAGTATAATACCTCTGTTCACAGATGCTTCTGTTTGCAAACAATTTGTTCGAAAACAAAAGTGTTCGGCAAAATTTGGCTTACATCCTCAAACTCTACGTCGGGTGACAAACACAACCACAGACATCTTCTGCACAGAAACACAAACACAGCTATCTTACTCCAAATAGCAATACATATATATATATATATATATATATATATATGTATATATATATATGCACATACACATTCATAAACTGAGGTACCACTGTATCTCAGAGCCCCAGGAGCCTCAGGCATGGGCTAAGGCAAGGATTCTCAACTTCTGCACTATTCACATTTTACACTGGGTGTCTTTCTTACTGAGGGAAAAGAAGGGGGACTAGAGGACATGTCCTCTAGATATTTAGCAGCATCCCTGGCTCCTACCTACTGGATGCTATAACCACCACTACCACGCCCAAAGTTGTTAACAACCCGAACAATCTCCTGACATTGCCAAATGTCTCCTGGGGAGCAAAATTGCTTCTGGTTTAGAAGGACCCACAAAGAAGAGAAGAGCTTGTGTTGGGAGGCCAGGGCTATAGACAGGATGGGCTTGGTAGGATGGAAAATCTTTAAAGCATGGGGACAGAAGAGGGGATACAGTGTATCAGGCTCTATGCTGACCAGCTTCACAGAATTATTTTTTTGATCTTCCTTACACCTCAGCTACAAGTACTATTAACCCATCTTATGGATGAAGTTGAGGCTTGTGAAAGTTAAGCACTTTGCTAAATTTCATACATCTAGAAACAGCAGAACCAATAGTCAAACTTGTCTTTCTAGTGTTGTCTTAAGAGGAGATTAGCACAAACAATCAACAAGTGGGATCTCTTCTTATTAAAAGGCTTCTGTACAGCAAGAGAAACCACCAGCAGTGTGAAGAGACAACCCACTATGTGGGAAAAATTCTTCACCTGCTCTTCCTCAGACAAAGGTCTACTATCTCAAATCTATAAAGAACTTAAAAAGATCAGACCTCCCAAATTTAAAGACCCAATCCAAAAATGGGCATCTGAAATGAAGAGACATTTCTCAGACAAAGAAGTAGAAATAGCAAATAAATACATGAAAAAATGTTCAACATCACTGGTCATTCGAGAGATGCAAATGAAAACAACGTTGAGATTCCACTTCACTCCACAAAGAATGGCTGCTATCATGAAATCAACCAATAACAAATGCTGGTGGGGCTGTGGGGAAAGGAGAACTCTGCTCCACTGCTGGTGGGATTGTAGACTGGTGCAAGCACTGTGGAAATCAGTATGGAGATACCTCAAAGAACTAGGACTGGAAGTCCCATTTGACCCTGCTATTCCACTGCTGGGGATCTTCCCCAAAGAATTAAAAGAATCAGACCACAGTGATATATGTGTGCCCATGTTCATAGCAGTGCAGTTTGTAATAGCTAAAACTTGGAAACAGCCCAAATGTCCATCAACTGGAGGCTAGATAAAGAAAATGTGGTGGTTTTTTTTTATAAAATGGAGTACTACTCAGCCATAAAAAATGAGAAGTTAGAGACATTTATAGCTAAGTGGATGCACATTGAGGCAATACTCTTAAGTGAAATAAATAGGACACACGTGTAAATACTGAATAGTTTCTCTGGTGTGAGAAACTGAAAGTGTAAATAAGGACTAAATGTATAATAGGTAATGTGAAATAGGAAGAAAAGGGGCAAAGGGGAAGGAAGTGGGAGGGCTAGGGGAAAGGATAGAAGGGAATGGGATTAATATGAGAAAATGGAAAAATAAGAACAAAATCTTTGTAAATAGGGAGGACTGGAGGGGTTGAAGGGAGGGCTGGGCAAGGGTGAAAAATAAGAACCAAGAGAGACTATGTAAAGGTGCAAATCTCCAATGATGAATGTCATTATATTGTATACCTAAAATGTACCAATGATTAGAATGAATAATCAATAATGTAAAATAGGAAGAAAATGTCCAAAGAGGTAGGGGTAGTGGGAGGCACAGGGGAAAGGCAAGAAGGGAAAGGAAAAATGCTGAGAAATGGAAAAAATGGAAATAAAGTCTTTGTAAATAGGGAAGGGTGGAGGGCGTGAAGGGAGGGCTAGGAATGGGGAAAAAATAAGAACCAAGATTCATTATGTAAAGGTACAAATCCCAATGAGAGATGTAATTGTGTTGTATACCTACAATGTACCAATAAAAGAATTTAACTAAAAAAAAAAAGACACCAAGACTTCCCACTTCCCATCCCATCAGAGGGTTTCAGGTCTGAGAAACTGACTTAAGTATCTAGATAAAAGTCTGTCCATTCCCAATGTAACCTGAATAAAGTTTCTACCCATCAGAAAAAAAAAAAAAAAAGAGAAGATTAGGGTCGGGGATTTAGCTCAGTGGTTCCACTGCCTGCCTCGAAAGAGCAAGGTCCCAAATTCAATCGCTGGTACCAAAAAAAAAAAAAAAGGAGATTAATTTAAGCCTATCTAGACTCTCAGTTCTTGAAGTGACCCTAATAGTAAAGTAATTCTTTCAGATGTGGAGCACATTTCTTAGTGCTTAGGAAATAGAATCCAGTGATAAAAAATGTAGGGGAGGGTATTTTCTTCTGCTTAGGAAAGTATCCAAGACCTAAAGAGAAAGCTATTCCTGATTTTAATACCAATGCTAATTTTTAAATTATACTTGAGTAGAAAAAAACCATATCCCCTATTCTCTAATTTATTAGTTAATGTAACTAAGATGAGAATCCATTTCTTGAAACCGATAAAGATTTTGTATGTGCAATTAGGGAAAGAATAATATTATAACCACACAAAGGTCCATAACTAGGTAAATTGTGGTATAGAATCACACAGCTACATTTCTTTACGGTCAGAAGGCACAGTTTTCTTGTTTTAGATCTACTACAGCATATGGCACGTTAAAAAAACAGGTTAAAAAAAAAAAAGGCACTATGGCATGTGCTTGTTATCCCAGCACTCAGGAGGCTGAAGCAGGAAAATGGTCATGAGTTTGAGAGCAGGTTGAATATAGATTGACTCTATCGCAAAAAAAAAAATTTTAGGTTGTTTATTGAACAAATGGGTGGAACCAGATATCTTTAGATAATCTTAGTTCTAGAAAACACTCTTTCTTACTCACAAAAATTGCTTTTGGATGATTGATTCAAGTTTTTAGTTTTAGCTGTATAAAAACAACCTAAGAGTAGGGGAAAGGAAAGAAGGGAAAAGAAAAAAAACAGGAGAAATGTAAAAAGTGTAAACAAAGTCTTTGTAAATAGAGAACGGTGGAGAGGTGAAGGGAAGGCAGGGGAAGGGGGAAAAAATAAGAACCAAGATGCATCATGTAAAGGTACAAGATCCCAATGATGAATGTAACTGTGTTGTATACCTAAAATGTACCAATAAACTTAATTTAAAAAAAAAAACAATCTAAGAAAGAACCTTGCTATGTGTCACATTTAAAAGTTTTAAGACAAATTTTGTGTTTGGTGCACAATTCACAAAACAACATATCCAGGGAAACTAAATAAGCATGTGGCATCATAAAGCTGAAATGCATTAATAAGTATATTTGCATGCGCTGGACCACAGGTAATAGTACACAAGGGCAAAGGTGAAACAGTTGGAGGCTCTGGTTTAATAGCAGACCTTAACTGCTATTTAAATGTCACAAATGTCAGGGTTCGTCTTCAAAATGGTATTACAGTAGGATTAGCGTCCTAAGCCTTGTTCCAATTTATGGAGAATCAGGGAGAATGATTCTCATCAACTTGGTCCAAACCAGGAGAAGATTGATTTTCCTTTACATTCAGTCTGCTTTTATGAGTTTTCCAGACCCCACCTTTCCCAGCCTGCATCACAATGGAAACTGCCAGATCTGCTTGGAGGCCATATGTGAACAGTGAATCTGGGAGAGTTACAGCTCATTGAGAAACCAATGAAGAAAATCCTACCAAGGCTTCCTGCACTTGTCAGTACCACCAGTGGCTTTGACCACAACCACGGAACAGGCAAAGGCCCCACCAGCCTAATTCTTCTACCCAGCCTGGTAATGACAGATGCCTGGAGAGATAGGGCAGAGGCGTGCATCTTGCATCTCCATCAGCATCATTTGTCTTTGCTCAGTGAGAAAAGCATGCAATTCTGAAGCTCTTCCAATCCTTACTAAACTCATCTTCATCATCATTGGTTGTAATAAGTACGTATTTGAGCACCTACAATGTGCTGAGTACAGTGCACACAGCATCTCGTCTCACTTGCTGCTCACATAGCTGCATAAGGTTGATATACCATGCCTATTTTAAATAATGAACGTAAGACCAAAAGCCCCTAGATTTAATGAGGATTATGCGATTCCAGACACCTCCTTCTCAACAATGAGTAAATGGAATGACTTGCAGAGAAGGAAAAGGCAAAAAGATCTCCAGAGCATGAGGAATGAGGGTGGAAAATAGCAAAGTACGTTATGTACAGGTACAAAAATGCCAGAAGATACCCACTGTCATGCATAATATGAACTAATAAAAAATCTCAAGGTCACAAATTTCATTTGATACAACACTGCTCAGTATGAACAGAAGTAGCATGATATGCCTCAAGGGCTTATAGCACTGAAGATCTCAGCCTGCCTTAAGACACCTAGGTAGGCAAGGTGTGCCAGGGCAAACGTCCAACCTCCTCCTAATGAGAGCAGGGTCTATCCTTGGCAAAGCCCTTTCCTTTTTGGAGCTTTGGGTGTACCACTGGAGTGATTTTTCAATAGAAGGTGGAGCCTTTCCTACGAGGAGATGTGAGAGGAGGTCAGGTGACCAATGCTGTGAGCCTCTAAGCCCCTCTGAGGGGAGTGGTAGAAAATAGCAGCCCAAGTGAACAGAGGAAAGCAGTCACTTCTGTGCTCCAGTCCTTTCTGTCTCCAAGGCCTCTGAGAATTACTGTAATTTTAGAAAGGAAATGAACTTTTAGTTGTCCTGGGGATTGTGGGTTTGTGAATAGTGTGGGAAGCTACATGAGGCCTCCGAGAATCCACAATAAAAACATTTCAGAATTTTTTGTATCATTCTCTTAGTCTCCATTGCATTGATTTCTCCACTGATCTTTATAATTTCCTCCCTTGTATGAGCTTTGGGGTGGTCCTGCTCTTCTTTTTCTAGAAGTTTGAGGTTCAGCATCAGGTTGTTTAATTGGGCTCGTTCTGTTTTCCTAATATGCATATTCACTGCTATGAATTTCCCTCGAAGACAGACTTCATTGTGTCTCATAGATTCCGATATGTTGTATTGTCATTGTCATTTAATTGAAGGAACTGTGTGATTTCTTCTTTAATTTCCTCTGTGACCCACTGGTTATTCAGAAGTGTGTTGTTCAATTTACATGTGTTTATGAAATTTTTTGAGTTTCTTTTGCTATGGATCTCCAATTTCATCGCACTATGGTCTGATAATGTACAGGGGATAACTTCAGTTCCTTTGCACTTACAAGCCAAGAGTTGGTTCTTCGAAAGAATCAACAAAATTGACAAACCCTTAGCCAACCTGGTCAGAAAAATGAAAGAAAAGGCCCAAATCCATGCAATTAGGAATGAAAAGGGTGAAATTACAACAGACCCAGTGGAAATACAGAGGATCGTCAATACCTACTTCCAGAACCTATACACCAATAAGATGGACAACACAGAAGAAATGGACAGATTCCTAGATACATATGAATTACCAAAGTTGAACCAAGAAGATCTAAAAATTCTGAACAACCCAATATCAACCAATGAAATTGAAAATGTAATTAAAAACTTATCCACTAAGAAAAGCCCGGGCCCTGATGGCCTCACTGCTGAATTCTACAAGACATTTAGAGAGGAACTGCTGCCACTACTGTTTAAACTCTTCAATGAAATTGAAAGGGAAGCAATACACTCGAATTCATTCCTGGAAGCAAGCATCACCTTGATCCCCAAACCAGAGAAAGACCCAACTGAAAAAGAGAACTATAGGCCAATCTCACTAATGAACATAGATGCAAAAGTCCTTAATAAGATACTGGCAAACAGAATGCAGAAGGTCATCAAGAAGATCATATACCCTGATCAAGTGACATTCATCCCAGGGATCCAGGGATGGTCCAATATACGAAAATCGATTAATGTAATACACTATATCAATAGAGCCAAGGACAAAAACCATATGATTATCTCCATAGATGCAGAAAAAGCATTTGACAAAATCCAACATGCATTTATGATAAAAACCCTACAAAAAATTGGAATAGATGGTCTCTACCTCAAACTGAAAGAAGCCATCTATGAAAATCCAACAGCCAATATCATACTAAATGGTCAAAAACTGAAATCCTTCACACTAAAATCAGGAACAAGACAAGGATGTCCACTATCACCACTCTTGTTCAATAGAGTTCTGGAAACATTAGCCACAGCAATTAGACAAGAGAAAGAAATAAAAGGAATAAAGATAGGAAATGAAGAAGTCAAATTGCCATTATTTGCAGATGACATGATACTCTATATAGAAGACCCCAAGAACTCCACCAAAAGTCTTCTAGACATAATAACCACATTCAGTCAAGTAGCTGGTTACAAGGTCAATACACAAAAATCAATAGGTTTCCTCTACACCAATGACAGACTCACTGAGAGAGAAATAGGGCAAATAATTCCTTTCACAATAGCATCCAAAACACTGGAATACCTAGGAATCAACCTAATGAAAGAAATCAAAGACCTCTTCTCTGAAAACTGTGGCACTCTGAAAAGAGAGATTGAAGATGATATCAGAAAATGGACAGACATCCCCTGCTCCTGGGTAGGAAGGAGTAATATAGTGAAAATGGCCATACTTCCAAAACTGCTATATAGATTTAATGCAATTCCAATTGAGATCCCAGTAGCATACTTCATAGACCTCGAGAAAACAATCCAAAAATTCACTTGGAGCAAGAAGAGACCCAGAATAGCAAAAGCAATTCTAGGTACCAGAGACATGGCAGGGGGTATCACAATCCCCAACCTGCAACTCTACTACAAAGCTACTGTGATAAAAACAGCATGGTACTGGCAAAGAAACAGACTTGAGGACCAGTGGAACAGATTAGAAGATGCAGAAGCAATGCCAGACACACTCAGCCATCTCATCTTCAACAAAGGAGCCAAACACACTCACTGGAGAAAAGATAGCCTCTTTAATAAATGGTGCTGGAAAAATTGGGCTTCAACTTGCCAAAGATTAAAACTAGACCTGTATCTCTCACCATGCACTAAACTAAAATCAAAATGGATTAAAGATCTAAATATTAAAATAGAAACTCTGAACCAGTTGGAACAGAGGTTAGGTAGAACCCTTGAAGACATCGGTGTAGGAAAAGATTTTATGAACAAAACCTCAGTGGTCCGTGAACTAGCACAAACAATCAACAAATGGGATCTCTTCTTATTAAAAGGCTTCTGCACAGCAAGAGAAACCACCAGCAGTGTGAAGAGACAACCCACAATGTGGGAAAAATTCTTCACCTGCTCTTCCTCAGACAAAGGTCTACTATCTCAAATCTATAAAGAACTTAAAAAAGATCAGACCTCCGAAATTTAAAGACCCAATCCAAAAATGGGCATCTGAAATGAACAGATATTTCTCAGACAAAGAAGTAGAAATAGCAAATAAATACATGAAAAAATGTTCAACATCACTGGTCATTTGAGATGCAAATGAAAACAACGCTGAGATTCCACTTCACTCCACAAAGAATGGCTGCTATCATGAAATCAACCAATAACAAATGCTGGTGGGGCTGTGGGGAAAGGAGAACTCTGCTCCACTGCTGGTGGGATTGTAGACTGGTGCAAGCACTGTGGAAATCAGTATGGAGATACCTCAAAGAACTAGGACTGGAAGTCCCATTTGACCCTGCTATTCCACTGCTGGGGATCTTCCCCAAAGAATTAAAAGAATCAGACCACAGTGATATATGTGCACCCATCTTCATAGCAGTGCAGTTTGTAATAGCTAAAACTTGGAAACAGCCCAAATGTCCATCAATTGGAGACTGGATCAAGAAAATGTGTTTTTTTTATAAAATGGAGTACTACTCAGCCCCAAAGAACAAGAAACTAGAAACATTTATAGCTAAATGGATGCATATCAAGGCCATACTCTTAAGTGAAATAAATAGGACACACATGTGTAAATACCAAATAGTTTCTCTGGTGTGAGAAACTGAAAATGTAAATAAGGACTAAATGTATAATAGGTAATGTGAAATAGGAAGAAAAGGGGCAAAGGGGAAGGAAGTGGGAGGGCTAGGGGAAAGGATAGAAGGGAATGGGATTAATATGAGAAAATGGAAAAATAGGAACAAAATCTTTGTAAATAGGGAGGAATGGAGGGGTTGAAGGGAGGGCTGGACAAGGGTGAAAAATAAGAACCATGAGAGACTATGTAAAGGTGCAAATTTCCAGTGATGAATGTCATTATATTGGATACCTAAAATGTACCAATGATTAGAATGAATAATTGATAACGTAAAATAGGAAGAAAAGGTCCAAAGGGGTAGGGGTAGTGGGAGGGGCAGGGGAAAGGAAAGAAGGGAATGGAAAAAATGCTGAGAAATGGAAAAAATGGAAATAAAGTCTTTGTAAATAGGGAAGGGTGGAGGGCGTGAAGGGAGGGCTAGGAATGGGGAAAAAATAAGAACCAAGATGCATTATGTAAAGGTACAATTCCCAATGAGAGATGTAATTGTGTTGTATACCTACAATGTACCAATAAAAGAACTTAATACAAAAAGAAATATTTCAGAAAATAGCCATTGCACAGTAATTAAGTTATTACACCTATTAAGTTCTCTGGAAAGAGAACACTCGGGACAGCCAGGCCCTTCACCACTAAGATTTAGGAGTGGGCACTGTCTGTTCTTCTTTTCCTCTTCTGAGTTTGATCACAAAACACAATAACATAAGTATCTGATCTTGGGCCACATGGATAGCTACTGAGATAATGCAAAAGAAAAGATAGCCAAGTGTTTAATGAATGATAACTCATTCTTTTTTTGCTGTAGACACAAAATATGCTGCATAACTACATCCTAGGAATTATTAAGCGCTTTCACAAATTTAATTTTTTGTCCTCAAATAGTCTATGAGAGATGATAGTATTAATCCCTTAGACAGAAGAAACATGTCAGAAAGAAGCTATGTGACTTTCCCCAAGTTCCCAGAGATAAAAGACTGAACTGAGGTTTTATTTTTGTTTTTTGCTTTTGTAGTACTAGGGATTGAATCCAGGGCCTCAGGCATGCTAGGCAAGTGCTCTAACACTGAATTATATATCCAGCTCTCTTTATTTCTTTATTTTGAAACAGAGTCTCGTTAAGATAGCCACACCTGCCTCAACCTTGGGATCTTCCTGCTTCAACTTCCTAAGTAACTGGAATTGCAAGTGTGCACAGATGGAACTGAGTCTTCTGATTTTAAAACTCTTATTCTTTTTACTTCAGCATCATGACAGTTCTGCAAAACAAATAGTTCACAGGAACTTTGCAAAGAATTTTATAGAAAAGGTCATTATCAGGCATGGGCTTGATTCTGACAAAACCTCTAAGTAGGTACAGGTTGCTAACATTAGTAACACCCACTGCCTTTAGGCCACATGGATGTAAAGATGTATCTTCATTTTTTTCTTCTTTGTTTTTTTTGGTACCGGGGATCGAACACATTTCCTTGCACTTGCACAGCAGGGTTCGAAACCACTGAGCTAAATCCCCAGCTCCTATCTTCATATTTTTAAAAATTGTTGTTGAACAAACTGGAATATGCTATAAAGATCAACTGTCGAGTCATTCTATATAGTCCAAATTTACCTGATAATTTGGCCTTATTCCCTATGGTCATTTGTTTTAATAAAGTCTCTTGTTTTCAATAGTTCATGAATACACACAAACCATACAAACACAACACACATACAAGTACACATTAACTAATTGGATTTGAGCAAGAGGAAGGAAGAACAGTAGGATTCAAGGCCAACTCTTGTTTTGTATTCTTAAGGTTGGAATTAATTCAGACTAATTTTTAAAATTAGTTTCCAAGTTTAAGTAAACTTTGAACCTCCTCTGCTAAAAAATTTATACAAAGAAAAGCAACAATGACAGCAATAACACACAGCCCCCAGAGATGACTGTGGAAAAAAATTAAACATCCTTTGATCTACATTTTTGTATTAACTACACACATGTAAAAAGAAGCTGGGCCAGAGATTTAGCTCAGTGGCCCCAGGGCGTGCCTCACAAGTGCAAGGTCCTGAGTTTGATACCCAGTACCAAAAAAAAAAGTTGGTGTATATTATCATCTGAATTGATTTTTCAGGGAAAAATATAAAAATCTTTTTGATGAGGAGTTAAAATTTATGTTGCAAGTGACCAGGCGTTTAGCCTGATGTCTATACCAGAAGATTTTATGCCTATATCACTCTCCTTTGCTAGCATATTAAACATGTAAACCCTCAAAAAGCGTTTGGAGAACAATTGGTCCTAAAGAGTGAATGTACGCTATCTGACAGAGTAGCAGCTTTATTGGTGAGAACCAGAAAGAAAAGAACTGGCAGAGGGTCCCTTTTGAGGGTAGGGGGCACAAATGGAGTGCTGGTAAGGAGAAAGAGAGTCCAGGGGAAAACATGTTCTTGAGCTACAAAAAGGCTTTTCAATTTCTAACAAAAATCCAATTCAAGTTACAAGTTAACCTTTTCTTAGTTCACTAATAGTCTGAAAATAATGTCTACATTAAGCTAAAAAATAAAACCATTCAATTAAGAAATTAAAAATATCAACTTTTAATGAACTAAAAACTTTCTGATGGTAAATGTATAATAGCTCTTTTGTGAGTTTGTAAAAATAAGTCCAGGAAATATTTTGATAGATTAATACTCAAATGAGCAGCAAGTTAAATTTTTTCCCGCAGAGTAGTACAATCTGCTTTATTGAGCACGAAACAGAAAGTCTCAAAAAATATTCACTAGACAACAATCTCTACACTGTTAAATTTTAGCAGGTGGAATTTCAGCTTGCCAAAGACTCAAAATTAGGAAACTGCTCTTCCAGCCATCTCCAGACTGCTCACTCTTTATTTGGTGAACTGAAAACTGTAGGAAGATTGTCCTTAAGTATGTGATCAGATCTTGAAACAATCTTTTGTCTTCTACTACCTTCCAAAGAAGTCTTTATGGAAGGCAAATAACTCTAGAGTGCATTATAAAATGGATAAAGGAGGACTGACAGAATGTCAGAAAATGTTAATCATGAGATTTATGAAAGCTGAATCTTGCTTCTTCATATTCATCTAGTTTACCCAAAAGACAATAATGAAAATTACTAGACACATCAAAGAAAGGAGGCCCCTATATTGGAGAGAATAAAATACAATAAATAAGCTATATATGTAGGTTTGCTTTACTATAGTTATTCTCTTCTATAATGTTGTAAATATTACATGCCATTAAACAACATAAAGAATTTTTTACTCCTCTTGGACACAAAAAAATAGCCATAAATGTTATATTAACTCAGTGAGCCATGAAGAGATGAGCTGTAAAACATTTAATATAGGACCACAGTTGTTATTCACAACTGAATAATGAATTGCATGTCACACAATGCATGATAGTTATCTGTGTTGCTGAAGTTATAGCTGAGGAATTATTGGTCTCCCTTATCTGAAAGACCAAATGTAGTGTGAGATCAAAGGAGGCAATAATTGTACAGGAAACAAAATCTTTAAAAAAATTCCTCTGAGGATGAGAAACTGATTTATAAAGTTCAAGATTAGTAAGTACTGAGTATCATTTCATGTTACTCAAGTTGGATCAAATTTTTGGCAATATTTCTGTAAGTATTTGCAGCAGAAATAAACACTTTTTAAAAATTACCAAATTGCCAAACCACTGATTCCTTCTTGAAACTGAACAAAACAGAGCAAAAAGGCATATGAAGTTGTTCTCAGCCATTTCCAAGCCATAGGGAAAGGAGTCCATACAATAAGTATAGTATGAGCACATAGATTTATTTCATTGAAAAGAGAAGATGACCCATGAAATTTATCCCAGAAGCCACACAAACCAAATTAGATCTCCACAAGCAAAGTTAATAACAGGGGAGTTCAGGCCCCTGCCCTTTAATGACACCCAGTATTTCCTGAATCAACAGATCTGGCAACTCATAAGTGTAGGCACAAAAAGCCCTTGAAGCAGATTGATGTACAGATCAGCAGCTACTAGCTGAATAAGGTACCAAGCTAGACTATTTCCCCTCCTTACCAAAGCATGCCAACAAAGAAAACTTGGAATTCATTAACAACTGATTTCAAGACATAATTTACTACCATGCTTAAAGACCTTTGGAGGCAGAAAATACTCCATGGCTTTTCCATCCTGCATGGGCTCCTCCAGCAGAAAAAAATTCTCTCAAAAAATTCCTCATTCAAGATTCAATTAAAGACATGCAAAATGCTATCATACAAAGCTCTAGAGACCAATATTAACTATCTAGACATTTAAAGCAGTGTTTGCAAAGAAGAAAAAAATAACTCTGTGTAGGATTAAAAGGGATTTGGGGGTTTTCTTTATCTTCTCTTTATTTTTCTAGATGAACATGTTACATTTTCTGATTATAAAATCAGAAAAGCAAGAAGTTCTAGGAAGCATCCACAAAGAGGATTTGAAGTGTAGATTATAAAGGACTTTTTATTTCTCATTTTACTTATATTTATGTCTTCTTTACCAAACACAATCATGTTTTTTAATACTATTTCTCTCTGTTGGCTCTTTTGAATCTTCTAGAAGCACCTGGGTCTCATTTGCTTTACCTATAATATAATAGGTATTATAATGTAATAGAAAAATATCTCTGAAGATGTTGTCATCCAATACTAGGTTAAGATTTAAGTAAGCCAAGTGAGAATTTCATCTCCCAGCTATACCTACTAATGTTCCAGTTATACCTCCCAGCTAATGTTATAGTAACCATTACTTTTCTCCTGGTTTATATGTAATCTAATTTAATCATTTAGCCTTCTGTTATCTAACAATACAACTTTAATATTAAGTAATTTTATGCAATTACCATCCTACAGGAAAGGAAAAAAATCCTGAAACAGACTACTTTTTTTTTTTTTTTTTTTTTTTTTTGGTACTGGAGATTGAACTCAGGGCTTTTATTCTGGGCTACATTCCCAGTCTTCTTTTTTTTTTTTCAGACAGAGTCCCACCAAGTTTCTCAGTTGTCCAGGCTATGATCCTCCTGCCTCATCCTCCCAGAGTGTCAGATTGTGGCACAAGAATGCAAAACCAACTATGGAGCAGAAGCTTGCTTTATCCTAACCACTGACAAGTTTGAATGACATTGATATCATCTTTACCTTCTGTGTTAGACATTTTAATAAGTATGGGTTAAAGCTTGTCTTATCCCTGAAGCTCTCCCTGATACTCACTCACAGGTCTTTCTAAATACCTTTATCCCTGCTTGGGGTTTGCTTATCTGTTCCATGTGGACTATCTTCTACCTTGTACCAGGTATGTATGTTATACTGGCATAACCTGAGAGAGATCATGGTGCAATCAAAAGCCTTCGAAGCTTGGAGTCAGGACATCCAAAACCAGGTTGCAACTCTGTTTCTCAATGCCCATGTCCCCTTGGACAAGGTATTTCACCATCTGGGCTTCAGCTTACTCATTTGTAAAATCACAGTGCCAGAGGAAGTAAACTTTAAAGCTCTGCTCCAGCTCTTAAATGCTACTACTCTGTGTGTTCAAAACCTTGCTTAGAGCTGTACTGTTTAAGACATCAGCCACTAGCTCACATGGGGCTGTTTAAACTCAAAGCTCTAAAATTAAACAAAACTTAAAATTTAGCTTATCCACTGCATTAGCTCCATCCCAAATACTCAATATGACTGCTGTAGTGGCTACTGTATTGGACAACAGATACAGAAACTATCTATCCTTGACAAAAGTGTAATTGGACAGTCCTGGCTACAGTGGTATCTTAAATATCATAGTTGTTCTCCCACTGGTATGCAACAGATCAAATCAACTTTACTTAAGCATATTATTCTCATTGCATTGCCAATTTTAATTCTCATAATTCACATATGACAAACACAACATGTATTTTAAATGATATTCAGTTATTTACAAATACTCCTCTTGCTTGGGAGAAAAAACATAACAAGTCCTATTTCAGCAGCAAGCTGGAAACCTGAAGCTTGTAACCCACGTCTACCATGCACATTGCCTAGTTCTTCTGCACTAAGCTCTGTCTCCCCACTCCTCACACTTGGCAATTTCCTATTTGTATCACTTTGCTTGTCCTGTTCCTTCCTCTTAGAAAGATTTCTCTTTCTTCCCATGCCCCTCCTGAGGTCCAAATTTACCAAGATCTTTCCATAACTGGGCTGTTGCAAAACTAGGAAGAACCGCATCTGAATGCAGCTATGATGGTTTAGAAATGGGAGGTCACCATGGAAAGTTTAAAGAAATCACATAAGAAAAATGCCTAGGCACTGTGCTGCCTTGCCTCAACTTGCAATCAAATATTCTAAAGCTACCTGATGAATTCATGGAGTGTGACACCTGAGAAAGTCCTCGCTCCACTCACTAAAATATACACTGATGAGGGTGTAACATAAACTATGAAAGAAAGATCCTTTGAGCCATTAACAAAGCAGAGGCCACCTGCTGTTCATGTACATCTGGGAAAACACCAAAATCCTCTGCCCAGTGGCCCACCAGCCCCAGTTGACAACATGGAACCAGACTGGAAAGTGTGTAAAGTTGTTAATTCTGGTCCCAAGGAACAGTGAGCAGCTGGTGAGGTGGTGGTTCCTTCATCAGGCTCTGAGCGAGAGTTTCCACTTGCAAACTGCTAATGTAGCCCCATAGTAAACCACTACATTGGGTGTAAATCTGTTATGTTGTTTTTGTTCTCCAGTTGTTTCATACTCCAAGATAAATGCCACCATCTCCTACCTATGAAAAGGGCCGGGGATTTAGCTCAGTGGTTTCACTGCCTGCTGTGCAAGTGCAAGGACTGGAGTTCAATCCCTGGTACCAAAAGAAAAAACAAAAAACGTAGTCCTACCTATAAAAAGTGCTATCTTCCTCCATGGAACTGTCATAGTAGTTTATATCAAGCTTGACTATTCACTGCGCACTCCTACTGTATCCTGCCCATTGCTTACTTCCCTTTCAGCACTTTAGCACAATAAATAGCGTACTACTAACCAAATAGATAAGAAATTTAACAAAGAATAGATGAGTCAATGAAATGAATGAATGGATTTATGAATGAATGAATACTCTATAGTGTGTCTGATTGGTATAGGCCCAAAGTAACACAGGTTATAGTGTCCCACCTTTCCCCAGTTTTTCATTCATGACTTTCTTAAATCCTCTTTCTTTAAAGGGAAGTAATAGGAATGGATAAAGAAGATGTGTTTTTTTATATACAATAGAGTACTATTCAGCCATAAAGAAGGATGAGTTTCAGACATTTATAGCTAAATGGATGGACCTTGAGACCATCCTCTTAAGTGAAATAATTTGAACACACATGTTTAAATACCACATTGTTTCTCTGGTGTGAGAAACTGAAAGTGGAAATAAGGACTAAAATGTACAGTAGATATCGGGAAATGTTCAAATGGGAAGAAGAACAAGGAAGGAGGGAGGGAGGAGAAAAGCAAAGAACAAGAAAAAAAGTGAAAATAGAAGGAAAAAATGGAAACAGCTTTTGTACATAGGGAAGGGAGAAGACTTAAGGGGGAGGGGGAAGGGGAAAAAAGAGGTGGGATATACCATGTACAGGTACAAATTCCTTATGATGAGTGCTATCATTATGTATGCCTAAAGTACACCAATAAATGTTTTACTATATTTTTTAAAAATAAGTAAATAAAGGGAAGTCATAATGTTCATAGGTAACAGTAAATATCTAGCAACAATATTGACTGCAAGGACATGTGCATACATACAGCATATTGAGAGCTACCAAGCAGTGATGTTTTTGGTCGCATTCCCTGAATTGTACCTCCTTTTCTATTTACTGATTCTTCATTTAAAATAATTGTTATGATTCTTGATATCTTAGTTGGGTTCAAATTTATCCAAATGTAGTACTTTTTAAAATTGTACATGCCAATATTAATTATTAGTAGCACTAACTTATTTTCTCATACGATTTCTAATTTAGTAACAGAAAAGTTTTTCCCTACTTTTTCCAAAGTTAATATTAAACATATCCAAAATTTATCTATAAGGGCAAGAGATTTAGCTCAGTGGTTCTGTCACCTGCCTCAAAAGCGCAAGGACCCGAGTTCAATCCCCAGTACCAAAAAAAAATAACACAATTTATCTATAACTGAAAAATATTATTTATATACAATTATTTCACTGAAATACTTATCATGGACTCATGGATTTTTTGAGTTCTTTTTTTTGTTTGTTTTGAGTACTGGAGATTGAACCCAGGGTTCATGCACTTGGCTACACCCCTAGTCTTCTCTTTTTTCTCTTTTTTTTGAAAGAGGATTTCACTAAGTCACTAAACTGCCCAAGTTGGGCTCAAGCCTGCCAGAGTGCCATACCCAGCTATGGACTCATACTTCTCATCTAATTCATTTTTTATCCTTGTAAGTAGCTTACACAGACTTCTCTAATTTTAAATTTGTTTATGGCACTGATATTACCTAAAGGACAATTATAGCCTTCTGTCATAATCCACTGAAGTTTCTTGTTGTATTTCTCATACCTTTTAAATTTTTATTATAGCTCAAGTACTCATACCTGTCGAATGTTTATATTATGATGTCAAGGGAAAAAAAGCAAAATAATTTCTATTCCACAACCAGAATAAAAACATTTAGAGACAGTGGGAGCTTATAAATGAAAATGTTTAATGTGATAAATGTTTGACAACTTATGTTATTAATATTTCTATTTTTATTTTCAAATCCAACATTAAGGAATTGAGGCTATACATTTACTTGCACATATGAAAGATAATACATATATAAGGATATTGATTAGGGTATTGTCTATAAATATAAATGATTGGAAACATAATGTCCATCAATAGGGGACAAGGTAAGTAAATTATGATAGCCTTTCAAAGGAATGATATGCAAATGTTAAAAAAGAATGAGGATGCTTTCTACTTCCTGCATTCCAAAGTAATTCATTACATTGTTGTTTATAGTAGAAAATATTACCAAATATACCAAGGCCCATCATTAGGAAACTAGATAAATTATAGTCCATCAACTTAGTAGAATAGTATGCAACCATGAAAAAAGTGAAACTACTCTTTTTAGATGAAAACACCTTCAAGATTAATTTTCAATAGAAAAAGTAAGATTCAGAAAGATATTTGTAGTGCAAACTTTTGATTAAAAGAGGGGAGAACTTATGACATTTTAGCATAAAGAAGTCCTGGAAGAATACACAAGAGACTAATAAAAATGACTAAACAAAGGAGGTAGAATTGGATATTTAGGGGACACAAGAGGCAGTAAAGCTTTTCATTAACATCATTTTATCTTTTTAGTTTTACTCTTATGAATATATTGCCTATTGAATAAATTTTAAAATATATATTTCCATTATCATGGCTATAATGTTTGTTTATTAAATATATTTTAAAAGAATTCCAAGTATATCATTCTCTTGCCAAATGTCCCTTCTGTTCTCCATCATTCCCCCTCTACATCAAATGACTTCTTCCACACTAAAAAAGGCCCAGCTGAGGGAAACAGCCAAGGAAGAGCACTTCAGAATGGAGTTGGTTTTAATCCAATTTGAAATCTAACAAGACCTGATGCTAAATAATGAAGTAGTTTAGAAAACATGTCTTAGCTGAGGTTACAAAAAAATTTTTCAGGTAACAGAATTAATTGTACCTTCTTCCTAACATTTAACGGTGTAATTATCAGAAAGTTTCATTAAAATGTTTTCACTCTTGGGCTGATGATTGGGCTTAGTGGTACGGCTAGCATGTGTGAGGGACTGGGTTTGATCCCTAGCATAGGAAGGAAAGACAAGAAAGAAAGAAAGAAAGAAAGAAAGAAAGAAAGAAAGAAAGAAAGAAAGAAAGAAAGAAAGAAAGAAAGAAAAAAGAAAGAAAGAAAGAAAGAAAGAAAGGGGAAGGGAAGGAAGGAAGGGAAGAAAGAAAGAGAAGGAAGAAAGAAAGAGAGGAAAGAAAAGAGAGAAAATGTTTTGTTCTTGAATGAAAGCAGTGATTATCAACCTCTGAAGAGCTAGTAAATTTTTCATCTCACTAGTCTAAACATATTTTAAGAAAAAGGTAGGTTAACTGAATAGATATATTGAACTGTCTCTTTTAACATTAAACCAACTTCTGGTACAAACACCCAATGATAAATGTAAATGTATTTTATACCTAAAATGTACCAATAAATATATATATTTTAAAAACATTAAACCAACTTTTGAAATATTAAAGCCATTAATCAGGGAAACTGAAATCATCTGAAGTCTTGTATGACCTTTCATTTATTAGAAATGAATTCACACAGCTGGGTGTGTGATGCAAGCATGAAATCCTAACACTCTGGGAGGTTAAGGCAAAAATTTCAAGTTTTAGACTACACTGGGCAAATGAGCAACTTAGTGAGAACATGTCTCAAAATAAAAAAGAAAAGTGTAAAAAATGGGGGTAGTAGGTAGGTATATAGCTCAATGTGAAGGCCCTGGGTTCAATTCCCAGCAGTGCAAATGAGAAAAAGAAAAGAAATTCATACTCAAAAATCAACAATATTTAAATTTGATGTTCAAAAAACCCTCTCAGCAAAAGGTAATAAAATGTCAACCTCATTTAAATGTGACATTATTGACCCCCATTAGTAAGACATGAGCTTAGCTTGGCTTTTTCTAATGGTGGTGATGGATTTGCTCTTGTCCATCCACACACTCCTGCCCTGTCCTCATATGACCCAGGGCAGACATATGCTAGACAGCTGGCTGGACCAGGTCTGTAACCACTGAACAAAGCAAATCTTGCTAGCCCACACAAAGACTGAACCTGTGACCTTGTACTCATTAGCTCAATGCCCTAACCACCTGAGCTAAGCAGCTACAAAAAAAAAAAATTCAACTCTGTGTAGATAGATGTCTGTGTGTGTGTGTCAAAGCCAAGTATAAAATAATATATGACAACAGGCCAAAAAAAGCTAATACTAAAGTATTAGATGAAAGTATTATATCCTTCTATGAGTTATATATCTTGTACCCCATACCCCAGTAGCATTTTTTAAGCTAACAACCAAAATATGATCACCTTAAAAAGAATTTGATTTCAATTCTGAAATACAACTCAATATGTTACCAACTCAGAAATAAAGAAATTTACATTGAAATTAGTAATTAGCCAGCATGTATTTGGAGGCCATTATTTGATCTGAGTTCTAATAAGCTTCGGTCTAAAAGGAAAAGTAGAGATAAGAATAGCAGTTGATAGAAAAAGAATTAAAAACAAGAGCCAAAGTTTGTGAGCAGATGACAACAGAAGCTGCTTGCCCAAGCAAAGATTAATGAAAAAATATCTTTGCTGAGTCAGTCAACCTAGAACTTCTAGTGAGTATGCAGTGTGTTTTGTGTGTCTCTGGACCTGTGGTTACAGAGTTCTACAGACAGGGAGGGACTCCTTCCTGAAAGAACACACAATCATGGAGATAGTCACTGCCATTCAGTTTCTCTGGTGCCAATTTCTAAGGTCACTAAGACTGTGGGCAGAATGCATACTCAGTACATATGGGAAATCTAAGATCAGACAAGAAATTTAAGCACAAGGGCAGTATGAATAGTTTCAAAATGAATATTTTCACTTCAAATGAGATAAAGCTCACCTTTAAGCCCCTCTCCTTCCTCATCTGAATAGACTGCCTGTCATAGAAATGAGCTGTAACAGAATCCTGGTCACAGCCTTCAACCTGTAGGAGACAGCAACTGTTTTTGTATCTTGGGTGGCAAGAATTATGTATATTCTATGTTAACCATCCAAAAATAATCACTGTCAAGCTCCTCCCCTCTTGAAAGATAGACTTCTCCTGAGGATAAAGTTCCAGTTTCTTACCTTGACATATAACAGAAATTCAGGACAAAATCTTTGTCTTTGCAGCTCCGTGGCTACAAGATTCCCACATAAAAGAGCTCAATAAATTATTAAATGTGGAAACAAGTGAATGACTGAATCCAAACTTAATTGATCTTTCCATGTTATCTCACTCCACCTCTCTTACTTAATCCTTCCCTCCATTCATAATCTTCTTCTCAGTGTTCCATAAACATGGCGGCCCTCTCCTCCCTCCATGCTTATTCAAGATCTTTTCTCCAAGTGAAGAAATTACCATTTATTGACTATATATAAAATATCCATTTTATATCCACTATTATATCCATTTTACAGATGTTCAGAAAAACTGAGAAATTTCTCTAGATTATAGGGCTAGAGAGCAATGAAGCCATTAGAACCCAGGTCAATGTGAATCCAAAACTTACCTTAGAATTTTCCCTACATGTCTCCAAATTCCACCTTTCCAAAATTGTCTGTCCTCAAGTTCTAGTGCACGCTTCAAGAAGATGAATCCCTTCCAATTTACTCTATCTCATAGTGTTTTTTCATTTTTTAACATAGCAATATCAACTCAATGTATCAGATAACTATCAATCCTGACCTGCCTCAACACTCTATCTACTGTTCCTTTCTTATGTTCTAGCTTTTCAGTAATCTTTTCCTTCTCAGCCTAACTAAACTGTAAGCTCACTAAGGGTGAATTCTTCAGGGTCCAAATTGCATCCTGAAACTTCTGAATATAGTGAGCAATTTCTGGGTATAGTAAACACTCATCAAATCCACATGGAGACATCAGATCTTCCCACTTGAAATTTTTGTGCCAGTTCCAACTGTTATAAAGTAATACTCTATAAAGTATTATTGTAGTAAAGAGAGAGACTGAAAAGATTGAAATTTAACACATTTTTTTAAGTATTTTAAAGTTTGGGGGTTGGAGGTGTAGCCCAGTGGTAGTTTGTCTAGCATGTACAAAGCCTTGGGTTTCAACCCCCAACACCAATATCTATCTATCTATCTATCTATCTATCTATCTATCTATCTAACTATATGCAGGTAAGATAGAGATTTCAAAGACTTTAATTATTAAATTTCTAGAACACCTCTGCTTCTAAGAAGTCTATCACACCAGTGTTAGTGAAATCATCTTGTTAAGAATTCCCTTGTTACTTCAAATACCTCATTTTCAAAGGTTAATTACATGGTTGTAAAAGTGACTCTAGAATGTAATTTAATCCATGAGTTCTCCATCTTGGGATAAATATGCTTAGCTGTTCTTTTTTAAAAAATAAAATACCATCTGTTTAACCAATTTAAATACATATTTACAGAAGAATGAAATAATGGGAATACAGAGGTTCATGGACTTTAAGCACTTTTTAGTATTTCTGAGACACATTATGACTTTGATGCTTGGAAAAAATATGAAGTGGTGCTTTCAGTTATAAATCAGCACCAGTAACTAAAGCTGGGCTGGGAGTAGGGACAGGTTTAGGACAAAATTTTTTGATCATCCAAAATGTTGATTATTTGTGGCCCATAGAACAGGAGGATTTATTATTTTTGTATGGCTCAATTTCTTAGGGAGATAAAGAACACATAATTTGAGAGAACATCAAACAGAATGTGGTTTTTATTAATATCACATAACCTTTTCTACAAAATTTTTCCCTTCTCCAGTGTAGCTTGCATTAGAACCAAACCAAACATGTTGACAGCTACAAGTTAGGAAGGTGTTAGGCCAATGGTCTCTCCTTTTGAGAAACTAAATCATTAATTCAGTATCATTTTAGTAGTTTTCCTCATGAGCCAAATACCTGGGGACAGAATCTATTCAGTAGAGCTTAATCACACACAAGTGATAAAACCCACCAAACACAGCTCCTAATCAGTTGGACCTTCAACCTTGGGCTCACTCTATGCACATTGTCATGCCCATTATCATGAGTATGAATTAAGCTTTGACATTTGCACATTCAAATGAGGCTGGATCTCAATGTTCATTGTTTGAGATGGTCTCATAAAAATTATATTGTCTCATTATCAAATGTGTTTATACCTATTACTGTGTTTTAGAATCGAATGTTCTCCTCCAGAGCAGAACAAATCATGAAATCTTTCCTGAACAATCTTCAAATAACACTTTTCTGTCCCTACACTAAAAAGGAAAATCCTAAATTCCCCTCCTGAGATCATTCTTGAGTTAGTGAACCTAGAGGCATATTCCAGAGTTGAACACCAGATATGCAAACAAAACAAAGTTGAGTTAATACAAACAGTGCATTCTAAGATCACCCACCCCCAACTCCCAGAGCTAGTGCCACTGCTACTGTGTACAGCAGTATAGTGTGCCTGAATGCAGCAAGTTCTTTGTACAGTGAGCCATTAGCTTTTGCCCAATAAGCGGTAGGCTCAAAGAAGGCAGAGCCATCTCCCTGTATTCACCTAAGTTCTGCCTGCCTAAATACAATGCCTTTCATATGCTAGATGCTCAGTTAAAATGGGATGGAGGAGTAAATGAGAGCACATTAAGGAGCCGGTCTGTATGGGTTTCATTCTTGCCTGTATTACACTGTAACCTCTTCACTAATCAGTTCTTCATTTGTTAAATACGAATAATAATACTAGTTTAATGAGTTTAAAAAATAATGAGTTAACAAAGAACTAGAACTACAGGTCCCATTTGATCCAGCTATTCCCCTATTGGGTATCTTCTCAAGAATTAAAAGAATCATACCACAGCAATATATGTGTACCCATGTTTATAGCGGCACAGTTTATAATATCTAAAGCTTGGAAACAGCCCAAGTGCCCAACAACTGGAAACTGGATAAAGAAGATGTGGGGGTTGTTTTATAAAATGGAGTACTACTCAGTCATAAAGAATGAGAAATTAGAGACATTTATAGCTAAATGGATGCATATTGAGGCCACACTCTTAAGTGAAATAAATAGGACACATGTGTAAATACCAAATAGTTTGTCTGGTGTGAGAAACTGAAAGTGTAAATAAGGATTCAAATGATTACAATGAATGGTTGATAATTTGAAATACGAAGAAAAGGTCCAAAGGGGTAGGGGAAGTGGGAGGGAAAGGGGAAAGGAAAGAAGGGAAAGGAAAAAATGGAAACAAAGTCTTTGTAAATAGGGAAGGATGGAGGGGGTAAAGGGTGCACAGGGAATGGGGAAAAAATAAGAACCAAGATACATCATGTACAGGTACAGGCACCCAATGATAAATGTAAACGTATTGTATACCTAAAATGTACTAATAAAAGAATTTAAGCAAAAAAAAGTAATAATAATAATGAGTTAATATGAGAGTCACGTTTAGATCAGGGCTTGGCACATAGTAAATGCCAGTATCGTTATTATCACTTCTATTACCTGTAATTTCTGTGCAGGGTGGGCAGGCTTTAGCCAACTTCCAGAATATCATGCAATCCCACAGATGCTCACTGCCCTGTGAGAACCTTCACCTCTACAGTAAATCATCCTCCTTTGGTGAATGAAAAACGTTCACCCTTTGATACAATGAATTCTCCAACAGGCCTTATGTTTTGTGGTGTTCAAAAAGATTCTTCAGAATGAGAAGCTGAGCCACTCTTGCCATAGCTCTAAAAAAAAAGGTTGTATCTAATTTACAACCTCAAACCTACTGCTATTGCTATTAAATATAAAAATTAACTTCCCTGCACATAAAGTTTGTACTAAATGCCATCGGTGCTTTTACTACACTGATGTAACTTGACAGGTACATAGAGACTCCCAATATTGCTAATTCTTCACTGGGCTTAACCTCAGATGATAGCTCAGCTAAATGCTATATTGGATTTCAGCATCTCCCATCCCCTGCCTGTGCCATAACTCTGACGGTTTACGGCTATCCCGAGTGACCCATGTGCCTGGGTGTGCACACCTGGGTCATTCTGAGAGCTGTGTGAGTGCAACAGGAACAAGGCCATCTTAAAACAAAACAGCTGCATCAGAAGTGGGTAAGACTCAGCTGTAATATGATAGCTGCTATTAAATCTGCCTTTGAGCTTCTCTGCCTCTGATGATTTCCTTCTTCTTCTCAAAAGTTTACCATTCTTTTCCCAACTTCAATTCAATCTCATAAAATCAGTCCAATTTTTGTTTGGTTTCATATTAAAGTTTTGGTTGCACTGTTATTAACTGAGAGGATTATGATTGTCTGTGTTCTTGTTGTGTTTCCTTAGTCTATTTGGTCTGAAAATAAAAACTCTAAAGTGAGGAGGACCAACTACATGAAATTTACCTCAATCAACATGGGGCTAGGAAGGTTTGTTCCCCAGTGTTCACCTGTTTCATAGCCCCTGCCTTCCAAGGCACTTCCTCTTGCTAAGCTCCTGGAAATGCCCATGTGTTCTGGAATATTTTTTTCAGGCTCTGTGGTACCAATCACCTTTCCTGATGCTGCTCATTCCACTGTGAAGTTGTTGAATGAAAATCTTCATTTCCACATTCAGTGGTATAGTTTAGAAAAATGTTTAGTAGTCACTATTGTAAGAGAATAAGAGCTTCAGTGCATTGTTGGAATAAAAAAAAAACTTCTTTTTTGTTCTGACAATTAAGAATTTAACACACTTTAAATTCACTGAGGCAGTTCTTGAGCCTTCTAACCCTCTTATTCGGGAAATCATTTAAATGAAATGTTCCCTAGATTAATATACCTTAATTCTACCATTATATTGAGCACACTCTTTTCTTGGTGTAACAATTAATAAGCAAATGCTTGAAGATTATTTAATGAGGCTGAAATGAAACCAAACAGTCAGCCAACTCATTGGGACTCTTTCCAGCTCCTCACTACCACCTGGGATTCATCTCCATTCTCTGATTCTGTGTTTCAGATCAGCCACTCAAAGACACTATTTGCTGTCAGCAAGTTCCCTGATTTATTTAATCCTTTCCCCAAATATGTCCTGAAATTCTCACAATTTAACCCCTATTTGTCATGACGGCAGCTCCCCTGCAATGGCTAAACCTCCCTCCAGCACTGACCAGCGCGTGCAGAGTGCTGGCTGCACTGCTGGCCTGGAAAAGGGAGCCCAACCCTCCTCTGTTATTTCATCTTCTCACAAACCATCAGTAAATTTTGAAACATTTAAAATTTCTACCACTCCTCTCTGAAAATAAGAACACCCAAGCATACTGCAAGCATGTCGGTAATGAGTGGAAAATCTATATTTTTATATTTCTTGTTTTGTTAATGGTATTACTAATTTAATGAACAATAAAAGCACAGATTTTAAAATTAAACAGCATCATACAGTAAATTATAAATTCAAATAGAATAATGGAAATGAATAAATTAAAATTAGCAAGAGATGAAGCTATTAATTCTTCTTTGATTGACTTTAAAAATAGATTTGAGATATACCTGGGTGTGGTAGCACATGCCTGTCATCCCAGAATTCAGGAGGCTGAGGCAGGAGGACCTGGGATACATAGAAAGTTCAAGTTCACCCTGAAAGACAAAGCAGGACACTCTCTCAAAAAAAAAAAATTTAAAAATCAGTTCTAATATGACCTAGTTTCATCTTCTAATATAAATAAGTCAGCTGATAGATTTAAAAATCCTATGCTAAGCAAAAAAATCTAACAGAAAGGTAACATTTTTTTATTCCCCAAAATAAAAGTAAGAAATTAGTGGTGCACACCTGTAAACCCAGCACTTTGGAAGACTGAGGCAGAAAGATCACATGTTTGAGTCCAGCTAGGTGAGAACTTGTCTTAAAATATATATATACATGGGCCGGGGATTTAGCTCAGTGGTTCTGTTGCTTGCCTTGCAAGTGCAAGGACCCAAGTTCGATCCCTGGTACCAAAAAAACAAACAAACAAACAAAAACAAAAACAAAATTATATATATATATACTAGGGCAAAGGCCCTGGGTTCAATACCCAGTCCTGCAAAAGAAATAAAATAAAAAATAACAGTAAGAATGCACTACAATCTATAATAAAAATTTAGAAATTAGAAGGAAATTGCTCAGAGGAGTTTGATTAGTGTGCTGGAATCATTCTTTTGGTCTACAGCACCTATTCCCAATCCCATCCTTCCCCTATTTTCAGGTCAGTTCTAGAGGGTACAGAATTGAACTCCCTGAACATCTGTTGGCCTTCTTAGAAAGCCTTTCATTTGGAGGTAATATGAAATTCCCACAGACTTGTAGGAAATAATAGAGCTCCCAGTTCCTCCCAGCGGTAACATCTTGTGAAAACATACCACAATACCCCACGCAGGACATTGACACCGACACAGTTAAGATAAAGAAGTTCCCCATTGTCACTAAGATCCCTTTTACTTGTGTTTTGTAGCCATACTCACTTCCTCTTCACCCCACAGCTCCTTGGCTCTTGATAACCACTAACATCTTCGTTTCTCTAATTTTGTTATTTCAAGAATATTGTACAAGTGGAACCAGAGAGTATGTAACATTTGGGGCTTGGTTTTTTTACCATCATAATTTCCTAAAGACTCGCTCTGAATTTTACACTTATTAATCATGTTTCTTCTTACTACTTAGTAGTTCTTCATGGGATAGATGTACCATGACTAAGAGTATTTGCTTCAATTTTAATAGTTTGTTTACCCATTGAAAGACATCTGTGTTGTTTCTAGTTGTTGACTATTATGAATAAAGCTACTATAGGCATTCTGTGTGAACTTAAGTCTTCATTTATCTGGAATAAATACTCAGAAGCACAACTGCTGAGTCATATAGTAGTTGCATGTTTTAAAGAAACTGCCAAGCTGTCTTCCAGAAGTAGACCATTTTAAATTCCCACCAGAAGTTTGTGAGTGATCCAGTTTCTCTGCGATCTTGCCAACATTCTATGTTGTCATGGCTGATTTTTAGCCAAAGCCAGAGATCAAATGTGGAACAAAAACTCACATGAGGGCCAGGGATTTAGCTCAGTGGCGCCACACCTGCCTTGTAAGCACAAGGTCCTGAGTTAGATCCCCGGTACCTCAAAAAAAAAACCTCACCTGAAGACAAAAATTCAATGTATTTTGTTATTTTAACCATACCTTAAGACTTAAAAATATGTTTAATATCAGCTCCCTTTCGTTTAAACTCTTCAACTTAAAAGTATCTACTTTAGGAGGTTGGAAAATGGCATGCTAGAAGCAGCTTGAATTCACAAGTAGCTCAAGAATATTCATCCACAACAGCAGATTTAGACAGGGTCACATTCAGAAGCCCCCCTTGCCTCAGTAAAAGCAGCAAGAGGAAGACTAAGCCAGAATTGGGACGGGAAGCCATGTTGAGTAACTCCCTCTGCCTACACTCAGAAAACCTCTGCATTTACTCGAACTCCAAGACATAACTGCCACCATGGAACAGGAAAGAAGCAAATGCCCACCCTAGTACTTTGGGCCCAGGAACTAGGTGAATGTGACCTGATAAAACTAAAACCACAAGATCAGGAAAAAGATCCAAGCCTTTGGCTCATGGGAATCCAAACTCTACCCTGAGAGGAACCCAGTGCAATGTGAAACAACACCAGTTTGGATATATAGTTCAGCCACATGCGGTTTTGCAGTGGAAATGGGTCTAAATCTGGGGCCACGCCTCCAGGGACCAACAGGAGGCCAGACACCCACAGCCTTTAATAAAAATACAGAGCCTAAATGCCCATCCCCCTCAGATCTGCTCAGAGGCAGGCAGAGTAAATATAACAGCATGGAGATAATGACCAACCATGCCTCCTAGCTCAAACCAGAGTCTGAAAACTTTCACCCACCCTCCAGACCCACATACTGGAGAGTGACAGACAGGCCGGGAAGACATAACTCCCACATTCCTGGAATCTTTAAAGGTCAGGAGAGCTTGGAATGAAGTTTTTAAACCACTGAAAGAAATAATTGCCAACCCAGAATACTACATTCTGCAAGGCTATCCTTCAAAATCAAGGGAGAAATAAAGACCTTAGTGATAAGGATAAACTAAAGAAATCCATAGCCATCAAGCCCTCATTGCAAAAAATACTTACAGGAATCCTAAACACAGATGATGAGGACTACAACAACCAAGAAGCCAAGGAAAAGAATAAATTTCCCTATGAAAGAAGTTAAACAAATATGAAACAGATGAATCAAATACTGGAAAAACAATAACAGGAATTAGTACATACCATTCAATACACTTAATGTAAATGGTCTTAACTCTCCAATTAAAAGACACAGACTGGCAGATTCAATTTTTTTTAAAAAAAAGACCTATCTATATGTTGCCTGCAAGAGAAACACCTTACCTATGAAGATATACTCAGACTAAAAGTGAAAGGATAGAAAATGATACCCCCACCAACTGGATCCCAAAAGCAAGCAAGACCAAATATACCTACATCTGACAAAGTAAGTAATGGAAGGAATGCTTCCAAATTCATTCTGTAAAGCCGCAATTACCCTAATATAAAAACCAGATAGGGGCCGGGGATTCAGCTCAGTGGTTCTGGCACCTGCCTTGCAAGTGCAAGGTCCCGAGTTCGATCCCTGGTATCAAAAAAAAGAAACAACCAGATAAGGATTCAACAAAAAAAGAAAACTACAGACCAATATCCTTGATGAGCATAGATGCAAACTCCTCTATAAAATTTTCGCAAACAGAATTCAACAACACATTAAAAAGATCATTCAAGGGCCAGAGATTTAGCTTAGTGATGCTCCCGCCTGCCTCGCAAGCACAAGGTCCTGAGTTCGATCCCTGGAACAACAAAGACAACAACAACAACAAATCATTCAATATGATCAGGTTGGTTTCATCACCAGGACACAAGGATAGTTCAACATATATAAATCAATGAATATAATGTACCACACAAATGGAATCAGGAGTAAAATATCACCTGATTATCTCAACCAGTGCAGAAAAAGCCTACAACAAAATCCATCATCATTCATGATAAAAACCTTGATGAAAACAGGTATCAAAGGGTCTTACCTCAAACTGATGAGAGACATATATGACAAACTCACAGCCAACATAATACTGAAGGAGGAAAACAAAGCACTCTCTGTAAAATCAGGAATGGGACAAGAGTGTCCACTCTCACCACTCCTCTTTGATGTAGTACTGGAGACTTTAGCCAGAACAATTAGGCAAGATAAAGAAAAAGGATACAAACACTAAAAGAAGAAAGATTAACCTTATTTTAAATAATGTGATTATTTACATAAAAGACCCCAAAAGTTCCACCAGAAAACTTTTAGATCTGATAAATTCAGCAAAGTGGTCAGTTACAAAATGAACACACAAAAATCAATAGCATTCCTGACCCCAATAATGAGCCCACCAAGAAAGAAATCAGAAAAACAATTCCATTCACAATAACTTGTTAAATACCTGGGAATAAACATAGCCCAAGAGGTAAAAGACCTCTGCAATGAAAATTATATAACCTAGAAGAAAGAAATTGGAGAAGACATTAGAAAAAAGGAAGAAATCCTGTTCATGGGACAGCAGAACTAATGTTGTTTTAAAAAGTCATATTACCAAAGCAATCCACAGATTTGAAACAGTTCTTTTTTTTTATCTTTTTCGGTATTGGGGATCAAACTCAGGACCTTGCTTTTGCCAGGCAGGCGTGGCCCGGCTGAGCTACATCCTCAGCCCTCAAAGCAATTCCTATTAAAATACCAACGACATTCTTCACAGAACTAGAAAAAACAATCCTAAAATTCCTAATCATAAAAGACCTAGAATAGCCAAAGCAATCCTGAGTAAAAAAGAACAACGCTAAAGGTATCACAAGTCTGGATTTCAAGGTATACCACAAAGTCACAGCAACAAAACCAACATGATATTGTCAAAAGAAAGAAAGAAAGAAAGAAAGAAAGAAAGAAAGAAAGAAAGAAAGAAAGAAAGAAAGAAAGAAAGAAAGAAAGAAAGAAAGAAAGAAAGAAAGAGAGAGAGAGAGAAAAGAGAGATAGACTAATGGAATAGAACAGAAGACACAGAAACAAACCCATGCCCATACAGATATCTGATTTTTTTATAAAGAGGCCAAAAACATATACTGGAGAAAAGACAGCCTCTTTAACAAATGGTGCCAGAAAAACTGGATGTTCACATAAAGAAGATTGAAACTAGAACCCTATCTTTTGCACTTTTCAAAATGGATCAACGACCTAGAAATAAACCAGAAACCGTGAAACCACTGGAAGATAGCATAGAGAAAGCACATGAGGCCATAGGCATGGGTAAAGCTTCATGAATAGGACTCCAATATCATAGGAAATAATACCAAGAATCACTAAATGAAACTACGTCAAGCTAAATTTTAAAACTTCTGCACACTCAAGGAGACAACAGAATGAAGAGAAAATTTACAGAATGGAAAAAATATCTTTGCTAGCTACTCTTTTTATAGAAAATTAATATCTAGAATATATAAAGAATTCAAAAAATGAGCCCCCATAAAACAAACGACCCAAAGAAGTGGAAAGATGAACTGAATAAACACTTCTCAAAAGATGAAATACAAATAGCCAGTAATGAAAAATCTTCAACATCTCTAGCCATCAGGGAAACACAAATCAAAACTATTTTAAGATTCCATCTTACCCCAGTCAGAATGGCTATCATCAAGAACAGAAAAAGCAATGAATGCTGCAAGGGTGAAAGAGATTGCTCCTACATTGTGAGTGGGAATGTAAACTAATACAACTGATCTGGAAATTGGTATGAAGTTTCCTCAAAACACTAAAACTAGAAATGCCATTTGATCCCGCTATACCACTACTGGGTATAGGTTTGAAAGACAGCATATTATAGTGATACATATATACTCATGCTTATAGCATCACAATTCACAATAGCTAAGCTGTGGAAACAACCTGCATCCCAATATCAACAGATGAATGGGGGAGAATGTGATATATATATATATCAGAAATAAATAAGAATAAAATCACATCATTTGCAGGAAAATGGATGGAGCTGAAGGCCATCATGTTAAGTAAAATAAACCAGACTCAAAAAGTTAAATATTGCATGTTTTCTCTTATATGGGAAACATAAAATATAAGTAAACAAGCAAACAAATAAAATATAGGAGAGATGATAGGAAACTAGAAAGTAAACTCTTAGAAATAAGAAAGGACAAGGGGAATAAATGGGGTAAAGGAATTGAAAATATGTTATATTCATGTACCAATTGCCCAAAATAAACATCAGTACTCTGTACTACTAATATGCACTTTTTTAAAAAGCTATATACTTTTGACAAGTGATTTAACATCTCTAAACCTCAATTTTCTTATATGTAAAAGTTGCTCCTCCAATTTAAGACCTATATTAAAGAATAATGTATGTGAAGATCACAGAATACAATAGGTGCTCAATAAATGTGAATCTCTTTCCTCCACTTTGCTGTTATGTTATTTTTTATGTGTGTGGTACTGGGAATTGAACCCAGGCCTTTGCACCGAGATACATCCACAGAGCTTTTTTGATTTTTTATTTTGAGACAGGATCTTGCTAAATTACTAAATTGTCCAGGCTGGACTCCAATTTGCAAACCTCCTGCCTCAACCTCTCAGAATACTGGGATTATAGGCATGCACCACTGTGTGTGGCTTTCTATGTGATTCTGAAGTGTTCTAATATATGTGCTTCCTTTTAAACCATTCCCAGCATCACTTGAAACCATTACTTCTGTTCAGTTTTATAGATCTGTCTCTCCTTTCAGATGAATATGAATATTATTTTTTAAAAATTAGTTAACGTGATGGAACAAAAAACAACATATTGCTTTCAAAAAACAAGTTCTAATCCAGTTTTGGCTACCAGCCATGTGAAGTGGGCAATTATTTCACATTTCTTCTGATGAAGCATCATCTCTTTTATCTTTAAATAGATAGAACCAGATGTTTTTACCTGCCTTACATCGATGTTGAATTCAAAAGAAAATGATTTGTGAACAATAAAGAGCTACACCATTATGTGGAAATAAAGTGAGGCAAGTTATGGAAAATAGAGTTCAGTGCATACGTAAGGGTCTCATTCACTCTGCCACAGAATATCAAGGTTGAAAAATGGCAGAAACCACAATGACTTCTGAGTCGCAGATAGTGGAGCTCCAAGAAATGAGGTGCGTGAAGATGATGTTAGAAAGTCCCTTAATTTTTTTTTTCTATAAAGAATCAGAAATGATGCACCACTAGTCAGTATAATCATTGGCACCAGCACCCTCACATGGTCCTATGTCAACGGCCATCATGGACATACCAGGCTATTCCAGAGAAGATCCAGTCTCCACTCCACAGGGGTTTCCAGTGACCCTCTCACAAGCACACAGCAATGAGATGTGCTACAAATTACTTGCCTCTGTGAGGTGGAAGCAGAAAAAATAATCTAGCTTTAACCAAGCAAAACTTCGTCATGGATAAGAAGTTTAAAGAGACTCCTGCCAAGAACTTTCAGTTAAAAGTCATTCAAAGAATGCCAGGATAACCCATCAGCAAGAGAATGACAGACTGCACACTGCTCCTCTTCACAGATAAGAGGTTTTGCCAGCACCAAAACAGGCCAGAAACTGATAACATGAATCAAACCATGAATTAACCCAAGTATTTTAAATGGCCAAGACAATGTGAAATGTGGGTTTGTACCCACTGCTGATGACGCTGAATATCACTTTAAAATATTTAAACCTACTGTCTAATTGTTTGTTTTACCTTTCATTAGTTTATTATTTGGCATGAGTTTATAATATACATAATATATCACTAAAGGAGCACAGGATCATAATTTGCAAAGAAATATACTTAAAGTGTTTTACCTCTGGGTTTGAGGTAAAAAGTGGGGAAACCATTGGCAGAGGGTACAATGGTACCTCGGTTCATGAACTTCATTCTTTCCACGATTCTGGTCACAGAATTTGTTCGACAGGTACCACTGTATTTCATTTCTTCAAGGTGTTATTTTCCCCAGTCTAGACCTTCATGTCATGTACCAATTGACCATATGGCAGACGAAGATGGCAGAAAGCTGGATTTCATGGACCACTGATGGGTTGCTGTCACTAAGAGCATCTCCCCATGTCTTTCTTAAGCCTCTAAAGACACAGAAGTTTGCCATCACCCTGTTAACCTGAGGGCTGGAGGCCAATGCAGCTTCCTCATACAAAGCTCATGAAGTCCATGGGCTGTCAACATTCTCACACATAGTGGCTCTGAGTAAGGTAGCTGAGGGATACCACTCTTTCACACTGTAGAGCTGTACGAAAGCAAATGGCTGACATTTATGAGGTACTTACTACATACCAGACCCTCTATAAGAGTCTTGTGTGAGTTCATCTCACAAAATGTTCCTTGTGACAGTGTGATAGAAACTGCAAGTATTTATCCACCTTTCATGGATGTGGTAACTGAAGCAGGGAATGGCTAAATCATTTTCCCAAGATCACACAGCTAGTAACTGCTACAGTCGGGATGCAAAAGCGCACCTCTAACTCCCAGGACCCTGCTCTTAATCACAGTGTTATGCTTCTTTACATGCAAAATCATAGTTTTATGGAATGTCATTAAGATTTCTCTGCAATAAAACTACTTTTAAAAATTTGTTGCATTCTAATTTATAACCCTGTTTTCTCTTGAAACAAGCATATTTACCAGAACAAATCGCTGATCTTGTACTAAACATCAAAAGTAAATTACAATTGTGTTGACAGGAATGATTCTTACAAACAGATTTGGAAAAATTCATCTTACCAATTCTTGAAACCACTGCTGTAAATTCTTTTTGACACTAAGCAGATCATAAATAACAACACAACAAAATGCATACTATTTGCTCAGTGTATCTGAAATAAGTCAGCTAATGTCCAAAGCAACAAGAAGATGACTGTTGATCCAGACATTTCATATAGTTAACACAGAAACAGCTGGAAGGACTTTTTAATCAGTACTTTAGCTATAATAAATAATGCCATGTAATACTGTGTGTTTAGGCAGAGAAAAGCCCAGTGAGTTGTAGCATCCACTCCTAATTCTGTAGCTTTCTAGTAAAATACAAGTAGGGCCAGGTATTTAGCTCAGTGGCACTGCACCTGCCTCATAAGTAAAAGGTCCAGAGTTCGATCCCCAGTACAAAAATAATAATAATAATAATAATACAGCAAGTAGAAGTATTGGAGGGGAAAAAAATTGGCAAACTCTATAGAAAAATGCTTCTGAGGGCAAATTCCCTTACATGACTGTGTGTTCTTGGCTGTGCAAATGGAGGACTCGAGTTTCTCTTCTCAGATGTCCCCATTATAAACACTTAGGACATGATTTTAGAAGTAGTATAATTTTACAAAGCACAGCCCACACTGCACAGACTCAAATGTTACTTCGTTACTGCAGCTATTTTATCTTTGATAAACCATCATATTTATCTTTATAAGCACTTCATTAACTACCACTCTAACTCAAAAAAGAAAAATTCAGCATTAAAACAACTAAGCAATTCAACAGCTCAATATAATACATAAACTTTATAATAAAGCAAAAATAGTCACTTGATTAGATTCTGTAATTTGATTACTGACATCATCTTTACTTGAATAGCATAAGATGCCTAGAACCTAACAATGTTTGGAAAAGATGAAAGATTTACTACAAATGTTCGGAAGCAGTTTCCTGCTTTATTTATCCCAGATTAATAATAGTTAAGTTGCCTAGTTTCATCCAAAAAAGGCTTTTTCACTTTTTTCTCAGAAAGTTGGAGTTTATGGAAGTCATTTCATGAATACACTTTATTATTCCAGTTTAACCCACATTTGAAAAAAAAAATCAGTGCTTTTTCACACTAATTGTTGCATCATGCATTTGTTTAGAAAGAATAACGGGATCATAAAGATATTTTAATCTAATATTAAAAATCACAATAAGCTAGTATTCTCTCATATACACAAATTTGGATATATTTTCTTGGTTAGGTTTCTTCATCCAGAGGAAAATATTTTTAAAAATCATTGAATTAAAGAAAACAATCTATTGACTTATGTGGATCCACACTCCTCACATTCCTATTTATAAACAAAGAGTCAGGTCCTGCTTGTGCAAATTTTCTTGTTCAGATTTTGTGTTTCTGTCTTCTTCCTGTATTATTTTTATATACCTTTTTAAGCCATCATTTCATGTCTCAAGTTCAAAAAGCACAATTTTCTCGGATTTCACACTTTAAAATGAATTTGTAGATGAATTGTAAGAAATTTCATAGGAAAAAAACTCCATTTTCTTGTAGATTGTGAAAAGGTTTGCAGTCTGTCCAGGTTACTGTCTGTCACCCAGCACAAATAGAGAAAACTATCTCCTACAAAGGTATTAGGAAAGTGGCCCCAGCTGAAAACATTTATCCAATTCCAATTGTTTGAAAGTTTAAAATACTGAGGATGATGTGGTTCCAGGAGCTACTGTTTAAAACAATGCAATGCCTGTTCAGAGTGAAAACTCAGTATTTGAAAATCTAAGTTGGTTTAAAAAACAGTAACTGTGTATCCAAAAAAGAATTCCTAAAGAAGCATTTATATGCCAGGCACATGTTTTTAATTTTTAATACATTGGTTTACCTAAATAAATGTGTAGAACTTAATAATTATTCTTTATAGGTTGATTTTTAAAATATTATTATGTTTTGATGGGTTTGCAAAAAAGCTAATGAATAATAATGCAGAAATACACATATCTGTCAGTATCAACTTACAGTGGTGTATGGGTATTGCAAAGTGCTGTGCTAAACAAAATTTCTATTAAAAAGTAATTGAAAATCCAGGCATGGTGGCACATGCCTATAATCCTAGCCCTTGGGAAGCTGAGGCAGGAGGATCACTTCATCTTTGAGGGCAGCCTGGGCTACATAGTAAGTTCAAAGTCAGCCTAACTACATAACAAGACCCTGTTCAAAAAACCAACAACAACAACAACAAAAATCTCCAACAAAAGTAATTTAAAACTGCTCTGATTTTAAAAGAAATGAATGTAGTCATATCCTTACAGGATAATGTCAGATAAAAAGTAAGTGTGTTCCCTGTACAATTGTGTTTGTTGGTATTTAGATGAGAATAATAATGCTTAAGGTCATTTTCATAGTTGTTCACTTAATATAGGATTAACATCAACATCTTCATAATTATCTGAGATCACCCATTTGAAAGTAGTATGGCAAGACATGTGAATGGTTAAGGCATTCGACTAGTTTTAATACTAAATAGATTAACACATGTGAAAGTAATAGTATAATTTGTGTGCTGAATCATATTCCAGACCAATTCTCTTGCTAAGAAGAGAATTCTTATAAAATAGTTCCCTTTCTAGCTACCGCTTCCTATTTCTTGAAATACTAAGCAAACAGTTGGCTAGAAAATTATAGAGATATACACAATGACTATGTAGACCTCAAATATTCTATGGCTTTGTTGTTGCACAATTTTATGAAGTCATTATAAATGACACTGAGATTTGCTTTAAATAAGAAAAACAAAATATTACAACAGGAGGATGATACAGAACAGTGAAGATGTAATTCAAATGGGATTATAAACCAAAATAGTTTTAGGTATGAAAGAAATTGCTTCTTGGCCAGGATGGCTATGAATTAAATATATGACCATGAACAGACAAATGTAGGTCTGTACCTTACACATTCTTGAAGAATAAAGAAGCACATTTTATTATGCTCTCCAAAGCTTTTCTCACCAAGATCTTTCTCTGCCCACCTCCTTCAGAAGTAGACATGAAAGGAAAACGGGTTTTCATTTAGAAAGTAATATGGTATCACAAAATAATTACCCAAGTCACACCCATCTTTCTTAGTCCATGTAAGAAGTAGACTTCACATCCAAGTCCTTATGATTTAATAATCCTTGTTATATATTATATGGATCAGGGTGGGATGTGAAACCTTGGAACTTAAATGAATGTAACAATGCAGGTGTCTCCCCAAAAAGATAGAGACCATGTTAAAAAACAGTATCTTATAACCAGCTGTGCTTGAAAATGCGGGCAGAGTTGGTGAAGACTTAAATCATGTTCTTTCCACTTATGTAGAGAGAATCCATAAAAAGAGATTTATTATCATATTTTCTTTTTGAAATGTAGTATTTGCTTTTTACTTTAAAAGTGCTCCTCATGTAGAGAGCAGAGTAAATATTACAATTTTGTTCAACAGCAGCCAAGATTTAATTGTCTGTGAAATACAAGGCTTAGGACCTGATTTGAGTTGACTACTGTTCTGCTGATACAAACTAGGCTCGTCTGGGCGGTGAGCAAGGCACCAAGAGGCTGATTTACACAGAAGAGCTTCCCTGAAAGAATTCAAAGTAGACTGGAGGCAGCCACATGCGCGCAGGAGCCTATCCAAAGGACTTGGGATTGAGTTCTGCAGCAGATTTAAAGAGACTTTCTACAAAAAGTCAAACAAGAATAAGCAGCTATGGAAAATATAACAAATCATGCTAGCAGTTTAACAGCAAGTGAGAAAGGGAAATGTAGTAACCGCTAACACAGACTGAATAAAAATGCACCGAAGGCAGGAGAGGGGAAGGGGGCGCGGGACACAAAGGAAGCTGGTAAGGACACACGGCTGTTTTCCAAATGTGAATCATGCTCTTTATTATCCTGTGAACCTCAGTGGCTCGCTCTGGAACCTGAAGTCTGTCTCCCTCGGCACCGCCCTGCGCGGCCCTGGCGTGAAGCTTGGGAAAGAAAGGCCTCCTCTCCCGCGCCGGCCCCGGCGCCACCTCTCCCGGGCCACCCCCCACCCCCCACCCCTCTGCCGCAGGGCTCCGCCGGTCGCTTCCCGCACCGCCCCGGGTGCAGAGCAGCAGGCGGACCGTTGCAGATCTGCCCCGGTGGCACCGCAGCCACAAGCCAACCCGTAATTGCAAAGCAAACAAGACTGAAATATTGGATTGGTCTCCATCGTGACAAGAGCTACGCTCTTGCCGCCAATTTGTTTGTGCAGCTCTATTTAAAGACACTTGATTGAGGAAATGTTGAAAATAGCGGTGAGGGTTTCCCTAATGAGATCCCACGAGGGAAACGGTGGCCTTCGCCCAGCGCCAGGGGCTTGAAAATAAGGGTGGGAGAGAGGCGCGTTTAACCCCTTCCTGCCCTCCTCGAGCGAAGAAAAATCCCCACAGACGCTCGCTCGGGGGAGACTGAGGGTCCAACCTTCCTGGAGCAACGACCTCGCCCCGCTGGAGCGGCCCAGAATTGGCTCTGGGTTGCTGGGAATCCACAGAGGGTTGGAGATCAAAGTGGGAATTGAACCAGGATGCCAGGGGCGGGGGAGCGCGGTTTAAATCGGGGTGGTGGCTCTGGCCGCGCCTCGTCCCCCCAGCATTCCTGTGCTGCTGCCCCGCCGTCGCGCGCCCCGCTGCCCAGCGCCCTGCGCCCTTCGAGGCCCGAGCCCCGACGATGGCCGCCAAGCCGCAGTTCTGCGGGGCTCGAGGGACCAAGGCTGGATGGAGGAGTTGGCGACAGGAGATGCCCCTGGATCGGTGGCGCGGGAAAGGTACACTTGGTCGAGCTGGTACCCATCGCTGTGAGGCTGGCCGGTCTTCAGACAACTGGAAGAGAGAGAAAACCCCGAAAAGGCAGGGAGAGAAAAATGCATGAATATTTAGGGCAGCCTGTGTATTGGGTGACTCACTGGAGAGTGCCTTGGTCCCTTTCACCTAGCGCATGCACCCCAAGGGCTGTGCAGTCATCCCTACTGTTCGAGGAGGGAAACTAAGGTTTAGAGAGCTGAACCAGATCTTGCAGCCAGTCTGTGAAGGGCAGGGAAGCCCTGCCCAGCTCTGACTCTGGAGCTCAGGATGCTGAGCACCGGTATCAGTTGGGCCAGCCTGGACTAGGCCTGCTGCAGGCCCACCTGATCAGGAAGAATCTTTTCCCAGTTCTTCCAAAGGCTTGGAGATGAAGGTCTAAACCCGAGTAAACCACTTCAAACCCCTCTACCAGCTCTAGTCACTTTCAAAATAAAGGAAAATCAATCAGACTGCACTACTGCACTACATTTCTCTATATCTCTTTTCCACAGGCTAAGTATCTCTTTTTGCTGCAGTTCATTAACTGGGATGTCAAGGAATCCACAGTTGAAGGAGGGAGGACTACAAAGGGAATACTAGTGAGAACACCAGAAAGGAGTTCATAAGCAGAACTAGATTTGGGGGAGCAAGGGGGTACTGATAACCTAGAAAGGCTTCCTTGGGCATTTCACTTGGGCCTAGAAGCAACAAAAAAAGGTGTGAATTCTCCCACGCAATACGAGAGAGGGAGCACTCTGGGTTGTTTGCCAGGGATACTTGCAAATTAAGGAATGCCAGACCCACAACTGGGAATAATGCAGGAGTCACACTTTCACCACTTGTTGCCATCTCTAACTGCAGGTTGATCAAGCCAAAACTCCTATCCCTTTTAGGATTGAAAACCTAAGGCTTGGAGGCAACACTAGTGGTAATGTTTTGACCTTTCTGGAGCCTTTGTACTGCAAGCAGGCCCAACAGACCTGCTAGGAGCAGGGAGTGGAAAATGACACTAGGGGCGCTCTCACCAGCGGTCCTAACTACTAGAGCCCCACATTCCCGCGCTTTTCCCAGGAGGATCTGAACTGAGAAGTACCTTGGCCCCTGTGAAGTTTCTTTCCGAAGTCACAAGCTGATGTAGACCGGGAAAGTGAAGACCTCCAGGAGGATGGGGAAGACTGGTTTCAGTTGTACTTTCCTAAGAATGAACTGTGCCTTCTGTCAGCAAAAAAAAAAGAAAAAAAAAGCATCAGTCACACCCATTTAGTGAAGTCTCCAAATGTATTCGAAATGGAATTCTGCTTTTTCTGTATGCAACCAATTTCTTCGTTTGAAATTGGATGCTTTGCAAGCAGATTGCAACTCCACTTTTTGTTCCTCGAGGTTTTGGCCTGTGTTAACTTAAATGGGCACTCACACTGCATTAAAAAAGAAAACCATTCTCTTATGGAAAGTGGAACAAAGTAGTGCTTCTTCAATCACAGTACAGATATATAATCTGTAACAACAAATTAGCTTGCTAGTGCTGCGCATTTCCAACAAGCATCCTGCCTTCTCTGTTTATATTATAACTTTTCTGCCTGCAATTATTTTTATTTTAATTTTCTGTCACTTTAACAAAAACCAGAGTCTTTTCTTTTAATGTTTTGTACACAACATGTTCATTTTGATAAGATGTTCTTTCCTATCCTCTTTTAGCTTGCCTTTCCTTGTTTAGAGTTCTGTATCAGAAGTTTCTAATATTTCTCTCTCTCTTTTTTTAAGAACTTGTCCCTGTCTTGCTTTATTTGTTTGTGTGAAATTTAGTTTGAAAGGAGATCAGAGAGAGCAGGAGGGGTTTGTAATAAGAGAATGACCGAATGACCCAAAGGCTGATTATCTATCATTAACTGGAGACTCGGTGTACCCAAATTACCAGGGAGGCCTCAGTCTGCCGGATCCTTACCCAGCCAGAAAGGCTAGCATGGAATGCACACGCCGAAACTGCCTCATGGCATTGCAAATGAGGGTACTCCGCGCACACGCATTTTCTTAAGGAATTTTCCTTCAAAACTCAATTCGAGTTGAGTGGATAAATTTAATAGCTTCAGAGATCTTGTACCCAGGTAAAAAAAAAAAAAAAAAAAAAAAAAAACTCTGCCAAAAGACTAACCTTAACATTTCTGTAACTAACTTTTTTCGTTCTTTCTTTAGGAGCGAAATTGCAGTTAATTGTCTAAGCTCCAGAGAATATTGAGAAATGAAGCTAAGCTGCTTTTGATCTGCTCATGCTGCTAAACCCAAGCCTTGTAAAAATCGAGGTTTGCCATTAATATTGACAATAAAAGTGTTTCTTTTTGTTAACCTGAAACCTAACCACCCTGGCTTAAGTCCCTTGTCTATAAGCAAAGACCCTAGAAGAATGTAAAAAAGGTTTGGAAGGAACAGTCAGAGCTAAAGAAATCCATCCATGTAAATTTGCAAAGGAAGCTACAGAACAGGATTTCCCAGGAATGTGAGCAACATCAAAGTTCGAAATGGCAATGCGCTGGGGCCTCAAGTCACCAGCAAATCTTTCAGTCACATAAATAGTTTCTCCAAAGCCCCACATTTTAAGTTGCCATTTCCATTCATATTTTGTTCTGAACCCCTGACTACATTGCGTGCTTATACTGAAGTCCATTACCTACTCATTCCATAGAGCAAAATACGCACTATAACATTTATTTCCTCTTTTGAATTCTGACTGATCTCCTTCTGCTTTATAAGAAATATTTCTTTTCTAATATTTATTCATTATTCATTATTTATTTTTCTTTTTAGCAATGCTGACAAATGAAACCCAGGCCCATGAACATGTGAGGCACATGTTGTAGCACTAAGCCATGCCTCTGGCCTTGAAAATATCTGTGTATATAATTTGCTTAAAACAATAATGTGGATGAATATTTAACACAAATTCTGTAGGGTGTATTTTATGCCATTTTTGCTTAAAACTCTATATTTACTACAAAGTAGCAAAGATTAACAAAGATCAGATTTACCATTCCTCTTAGGACTAGTATGATAAAACTAAAAACAACTCCTGTGTATATACAGTATGCTACTTTTTGTGAGGCCCTTTTATGGCATTATCATATGTTGCCTTTAGTCTGAATGAGTATTTCAGTTTTACAGACTTGAGTACCTATCAAAGTATTTAGTCCTTTTATATCAATGAAAACTCTCCAGCACAGTTACACATCTACCAGTTAACATGGCAACTTAGTCATAGATTATTTGGAGAAAATGGAAATTCTACAGCTTGTAGTACTGAATATCAAGATTTTCTTAAAGGATTTAGGAATAAACCAGTAGGTCATTCTTTCACACCAGTCACAGGTTCAGTGACAAGAAAAAAAAAACCCACTTGTAAATCAAAACATTGATGAAAAGCAAATTACAAGGGAAGGAAGGAAGAAGCAAAGGGAGAGAGGAGAGAAGAAAGGAGCAGGGAAAAGAAGAGGAAAATGTACAGGCATTTTGCAGGTCCTGATTTTCTCTACTGACATATTTCCTAACAGAACTGGACTGAAGGATTCCTAAGAGCAATCAACCCTTCCACAGTCATCCCTGTAGCTGGACCAGCCCCTCCTCCATCCATCTCCCCAGGTCTGCTCCGGGTGGGGAACCCTAGGGAAGATGGCCCTCTTCCCAAAACCCTGCCCCACAGCAAATCCAAGAAGAAATTGCTAAGAAGAAATTAAACCACATAAAAGTCAAGGACAGCTTTTCATGCTCTTCATTTTTGAAATAGACATAAAAGTCTATCGAACTCTATTCTACTTTGTAGATGTGTACTTTGAACTATTATCACTTGTCCTGTCTGTAAACAACTATTTCCCAAAAGGAAAACAAAAAAGGGAGGAAATGCAAGATCACAGAAGGCCATCCTTGCCGCCACTTGGACAACACGCCTTGTTCTGGATGTCCCAAACATTCTGGGACAAGTGGCTAACATGTAAAATGACTCAGTCCCACCCTGGCAGAGAAAAAACACAGAGTCACAGGAAGCACTGTCCTTGGTACAGGTGGGGCTGAGGGTACATCTGCAAGAACACGTTGCTTTATTCTGTCACCTTCCGGGCATGATATTCTGTCTGGGGTTCTTAGCATCTTGTGGAGTTTTCCTTTTTATACAAATTTAGGATAATGCTCAAAATCATCTCCACTGCTTTTTTTAGGAAAACAAGGTAAGAAGAGGTTTGAAAGATGATGAAGGAGATTGAGCCATAATTCCTGTAAATATAAAATGTGTGTTTATGGCCTTCTGGCCTGGATCATTTCAGGTCCAGTTTATTTTGAGTTCTCATGAACAAAACACAAGATACAAAATTACCCTTGCCTTTGAAATAATAAATACCTCAAAAAGATCTGTATTTTCCCTAAAAATAGACTGAAGTTAAAAAAAATATTTAGTTTAAACTAGATTGATTTTAAAAGTAATATCTCACAAGACCAAAAGGTATGCAAGGGAGTGCTCAGCCTCTCTCGTGCTCTTTGAATATTTTCCAGGGGAAGCGGCAGGAGTAAAGCAAAGACAAGAGACATGGGCTGGAAATAAATATTTGAACGGGATCCTGTTTGTTCGGCTGGCGCAGCTGTACTGCACAGCCCAACAGGTACACTACCAGCTACAAGGAAGACTTTAGACACAAAGTCATAACCCCTCCCCTGCACCTGGGCTAGGAGGGTCTCCGGGTCCAGTGAGGCGCAGCCCTCTGCCTGGAAGAAGAGGTGCAGTCTCTGGCTAGGATTCCTCCCCGGATACCCCAGGCTGCCCTGTCAGCCTTGTTGCAGTTCCCTGTGCCCTTTGAGAACTCCGAATATGTATTTTTTGAGGAGCAGTGCGCTAGAGGCCACAGTAACACAACCCAAGAGAGGGGTCCCCAAGCTGATATCCCAATTGAGATCTATGCCCGGCCTCCTGCTTTCCCCTTATCATCAGCACCCACCTCTCCTCCATCACCAACACTCCCATTACCTCCATTAGCACCACCCTCATACACACAGCCCATCTCATTTGGGGACAAACTTGAGATAGCCTCTGAGCCTCACAGCTTTCCCAAGCAGCAGACAAACAAAGCACCCCAGGATTCTCAGAGCAAAATGTCCTGAAAAGACACTGAAAGGAAAACATGAAGTGCTCAGTTGTGCATTCAGAGTGGAGCTCCAGTGGTCGGGGCCAGGGTGGCCTCTCTGAGACAGTTACTACAGTAGAGGACATTCCTAGAGTTCACTCATTTGTCCCTTTTCTCCAAGCCACTTACAGAACACCTTTCTAAGGCTCCAGCCTCTGTGTTTGAATTCTGAGATACATAATGCTTTAGATTTCCTGGATCACAGTAATTAACTGATAATGATGCTGTAGGTGGATTGACGTTCAGATTAGCATCTTTTACTACTCTTCTCTGTACTGTGTTGTCTATTTCTTGCATTACTTGTAATGTTACCTGGGGCCATGAATGAATTCACCCATTTTTTTTTGTTTCAGATTAAAAAGCTAAATGTGGCAAATTCCAATCCTTTACAACTGAAGGGGGCAGCTTCTCAGACCCCAGGCCAGCTCTCCTCTAAATTCTTCTTCCTCCCTCCACTCCCCAAAACTCTGTTTCTAAAAGGAGCCAAACAACTTTCCCTAAAATTTTATCCATTCCTTGGTGCAACCACCTTACTTAGTCTACCTGCTCCCAAGACCTAAATGTGTTTTTATAAACAGACTTTTTAAAAACTTATCAAATGTCAGAGAATGGAACTACCAGTATTTATACACTCAGCTTGCCTCCTGGTAAAAATGTAAACAGAATTCCAGACTAGACTACCTGTATCCTTTCTTTGAAGAAGCAATTCTTAAAAAGACTCTTCTTGTGCCCAAAACAGCAGATCCACTCAAGTTAGGAGTTTCTATACAAGCCCCTGGCATGCTCACTGGCACCTCCTTTCAGCTACTCCCCATCCTGTTCTCCAGGGCTCTGCTGGGGGTGTCCAGGGAAACTGACCCGATATGGAGAGGAAGAACGCCCCCACCGTGGTCCCCCAAACCAGGTTTTTACATCTGTGTCTATGAGCTCCCTTCTTTCTCTTACTGTACAGCAGCAGCAAACCTAAAAATACATATATTTCCTGACGCTGCTGCCCAGGGCTCTGGGGACAGCGGGAGCTTGGGCCAGGAGCCCATCGCAGCCCCCAAGTTGGGCAGGCTTCCTTCGCTCTGACCTGGCTTTCCAGCTTGAACCAGCACAGAGCTGGCGGCAAGCACTGGTGGGTAAAAAGAGAACTGCCCTTGAGGAGTCCTTTGAGTGGTGCCCCTCCTGCAGTCTGGAGCCCGACTCGTCTTGCCTCCAAAAGGCGATGCCCAAAGTGGAGTCATGGCTGTCCCTTGGGCTACTCTTGCCAGGTCTGAGGCCCATGAGCCTGTGCTGCCTTCTGCACCCTCTGCTTTGGAGTCTCTGTAATTTACAGCCTGCGAGGATCCTGCTGACACTTGCACAGACAGAATCCCATAGACACATCAGCCTCTCATTGCCACTGAGGCCAAATCTCCAGGGTGACTTCAGTTGTAGCCACTGACCACCCCACCGCTCGCTCGCCTCTTGGGAACCGGCTTGAGCTGGAGCCATAGGGGCGCTTTGGCCAGGGTGTCCCACGGCTGGTGACTTACAAGTGGAGATCCACTTTCCGTTATAATGCGTTCAAGATCAGCAAGGCCAGCAGTCTAAACATCCACGAGTCGTCCTCCTGGCCTGCCTCTTAAACTGGTGTTTAATGGTTCCCCTCCGATAACTAAACCTGCTTTCCACAGATGCCCGCTTTTATGGGAGAGACAGGAATGCAGAGATATATTTATATGTTTGTTCATAAAAACTGGAAAATAAGCTCTGAACACGCTGTAAAAAATATTCAGTTACTTACCAAACAGGCTAGTTAAACCAGGGACACACATATCCCGGCCACACCAAACATTCGGGGAATCGAGGTGCCCGCACACTGAAATCGTCCGAAGTCTCCGTTGGGGTTGATGTCCCTGAAGAATGAGAGAAATAAGAGCATTTTCAGTCGTCTTGACCGATTGCCCCGGGGTTCTCAACCGTGATCTCCACCAGTTGGCACAGTGACCTGAGCCATCCCCAGAAGCTCTGAGCCAGATAACGCGGTGCAGCAGCAAAGAGCCGCCACGAGCAGGGTTCCCAGCCAGTTCCAGCTCAGAGGACTACCTTCCCCAGGCGCGCCGGGCTCCTCGGCGGCGAGGAGACCGCGCCCGCCAGCAGCCGCCCCTTTCTGGGGTCCCCACGCCCTCGCTGGGCTCTCGGCGCCCCGCACTCAACTGCACGCGTCTGCCTGGGATCATTTTCCTGCCTCTGTTACCTACAAAACACTTGGAAAAGCAGTATCTGCGGTATTGGTTTTTTCCCCAACCAGAAGAGAAAGCACATGATACTATACCTGGTTTAAGATTCTTCAATATTTGCGAGTTGGGGGGAAAATATTTTAATAGTGAAGCATCTGTTAAACACTTGCATTAACCTCTGGATGATAAAAAAAAAAAAAAGTTTTTTAAAAACTCCTCCCCCCCCCCGTTTTAATTATCTTATGGTTATGAGGGGGCAGCCAATCCTGGAAGAGGACCTCGGCAATTAGCAACGCGAACATCAAAAAGTTTTATTGCGGAGAGCTCAAGGCGCCGCCCCCTCCGCCCCGGGATTGGCGTGAGGAGCCTCTGACGACATATATTAACCCGAGCGGCCCTAAAGATGTAGCTGTACATGGAGATCTGGCTAAGAAAATCCGCTTGCTCCCTCACGGCGTCCAGCCTAGGAGAGCCGCCGCCGACACCCGCGAGCTGCTTCGGCCACCCGCAGACCCGTCCGGGAGCCCACGCCGCAGCCTCCGCTCGCCAAGGCGCTTCCAGGGCCCCACATCCTTGCCCCAAAAGGAGAGGATCTGAGAACATGGATGCACTGAGACCTCTCTGAAAACCCTCCGAGAGATCCTGAGAGGAGCGAAGACACGTTACTTGCAGCTAAAACTCACATTCAAGAACCAAAACAACAGCCAAAAAAATTTTTTTTCATTAAAACAATAAGAGTCCAAGAACCCAGATCGGGCTGGTGGGGGAGGGGAAGGGGCGGGAAGGGGAGGGTCGCACGGAGGTAGCTTTGCTGTGAGAAGCCGACCCCGCCGCCACCCCGCAGAGCCGGGCCGCTCCTCCAGCCGCGGCTTGGACTCGCCCCCGGATTCCAGGTTAGCTTCGGTGCCAGGAGCGCGGCCCGCGCGCGGAGTACCGGGGCTCCGCGCCGCAGCCTCGCTGCAGCCCGGGCACCTTTGCATGAGCACTAGAGGATTCAGCCTCCGCGCAGCAGCAGCCCGGGAGACAGGAGCCGGCGCGCGGGCTGCCGAGCGAGGCGGGAACCGGCGGCGAAGGCGGCGGCAGGCAGGGGCGCACGGTGCCGGGACCAGCTCGCCGCGCCCCATGGGGAGCCGGCGTCCGCAGCGCTGCTGAGGCAGGCCCGGCTGGCCAGGCGGGGGTCCGGGGCCCGGGCTGCAGCAGCCCCCTCTGCGGCTGCCGCGCGGGCCCGGGCGCCCGGGGTCTGGGGGGTGGGGGGTGGGGGAAGACGCCGAGCGCCGAAGCGGGGTCCCGGGCAGAGGGCGCGGTGGGGCTGCGCGCACGCTGGGGCGCGTGGAGGGCCGCGGAGGGCGACATGAGTCTGGTAGGGGGCTTTCCCCACCACCCCGTGGTGCACCATGAGGGTTATCCGTTCGCCGCCGCCGCCGCCGCTGCCGCCGCCGCCGCCGCCAGCCGTTGCAGCCACGAGGAGAACCCCTACTTCCACGGTTGGCTCATCGGCCACCCCGAGATGTCGCCCCCCGACTACAGCATGGCCCTGTCCTACAGCCCCGAGTATGCCAGCGGCGCCGCCGGCCTGGACCACTCCCATTACGGGGGAGTGCCGCCCGGCGCCGGGCCTCCAGGCCTGGGGGGGCCGCGCCCGGTGAAGCGCCGGGGCACCGCCAACCGCAAGGAGCGGCGCAGGACTCAGAGCATCAACAGCGCCTTCGCCGAGCTGCGCGAGTGCATTCCCAACGTGCCCGCCGACACCAAACTCTCCAAAATCAAGACGCTGCGCCTGGCCACCAGCTACATCGCCTACCTCATGGACCTCCTGGCCAAGGACGACCAGAACGGCGAGGCGGAGGCCTTCAAGGCGGAGATCAAAAAGACAGACGTGAAAGAGGAGAAACGGAAGAAGGAGCTGGTCAGTATCGGGGGCAGAGGGCGGTTGGGGGTGTGGGGTTCAGGGGCTGCTGCACTGGGCTTCTTTCCAGTCGGGCTGAGAGGTGGCACCCCGCATTCTTTGGCTGCGTTGATCACACCAGGTCGTGCTGGGGACGGTTTCCAGCAGAAAGAGATGCGGGAGGAATTCTGCAGAAGGAGGGGAGGTCTTAAGAGAGAGGCTGGGCACTTCTGACAGTCCCTCTGGGCACTTAGGAAGAGCTTCCCAAACTCTTGATCCAGGCTGATGTCGAACTAGCCTGGACCCCTCATTCTGTCCCCTTTGGAGCCTTCATTTAGCCTCCAATTTGACCTTGCTTTCAGGTATTTCTAATGAAAGAAGCTCTCAATTCCAATTATTCCACCCTCTGAAAATGAGGTTGCCACTGATCCTGAACCCTAAGAGAGTTTTATAATTGCTCTTATTTCTATGCCCAAAAGACATAAAGGAAAATATTAGATAAGTACTTTGAACCTCACAATACAGCTCAAGTTTCTCTTTGGCTGTGATGTTTTACTTGAGCAAATCTCTACATTTCAAGACAAAATTTAAATATTACTACAGTTGTTGTTATTAGGAGTAACCCCAAATTTTACTGAGTCATTTAAAATTTCCTCAGGTTCCTATCAAGTGACCACAGCATGGTAGTGTTCAGGACACCAGGCTATTGCCATGAACACCTGAAAAATAATTCCATTTCTTGAGATGGTCCCCTTTTGGGCATTTGACCCTTGATGGCTGCATAAGCAAATGACCTTCCAAATGACCAGAAATTTCACAGGCCTTAGAGGAGCTTCTGAGTTGGAAGCCCAAAGCCACTGGCTGAAAGGCCCTGGCTGGAGCAGAGTGGCCTTTGGCCCATTTTTCTTAGAACATGGATCCGGAATTGCTATTGAAAACAGAAGGCACATTTAGTGCCCACCAGCCCCACTGCAGCCCCTACATCTGGAGTCAGGAAAAAAAGGGCTCCTCTATAAAGGACTCAAAAGTGGGCAATTGTTTATAAACTTGCCACTCTGGTAGTTGAGTGCTGCAGTGTGGAGGCCACGGTGGTAGCTAGAGCTTTGCAGACCCTAGCTCACTTTTCTGCAGGGCCTGGGACTTGGAGTCAACCCTCTTCCTAGTCCTCCCTTCCTCTCTTCTTCTCCTCTGGCCCAGGAAATGCTGGGGTGGCTTGGGACCAGGTATCTGCTCTGATTTTCTTTCCTTTTTTCTCCTTCTCGCCTTCCTTCTATGCAGAACGAAATCTTGAAAAGCACAGTAAGCAACAATGACAAGAAAACCAAAGGCCGGACAGGCTGGCCGCAGCACGTCTGGGCCCTGGAGCTCAAGCAGTGAAGAAGAGGAGGAAGAGGAGGAGAGAGCGAGTGAGCAGGGGCCAGTGTGCCAGATGCAGACCCAGGACTCCCGGCAAGCCCTAGGCTCCGCTCTGAGGACTACTTGCATTTGGATCATACGGTTTATTTATGTGCAATTTCCATCCCCCTCTCTTTGCCCCCCTTTGAGGCATCTGTTCCCCACCTCCCCCTCCAAAAAAGTGGATATTTGAAGAAAAGCATTCCATATTTTAATATGAAGAGGACACTCCCACGTGGTAAGGGATCCCTTCGACTCGTAGATTTTGTGTGTGTGTGAGTGTTCCCTGTCGGCTGTGTAGACACCACCGTGGCCCCTTCTCACCTAACCAGCTCCTTCCAGATAAAGACAGCAGACACTAGTGCATATGTGAAGTGTATCTTTAACTCCTGGCCTTTGGATATAAATATTCCTGGGGATTATAAAGTTTTATTTCAAAGCAGAAAACAGGGCCACTAACATTTCCGTTGGGGTCGGTAACTAGTGCTGTCCTTTCATGTGATCATTCCCTATTCAAAGATGTTTCCAATAGCTACTTGTTTTGTGCACTTCCGTCCTCTAAAACTAAGTGGAATTTAATTAATATTGAAGGTGTAAACATTGTAAGTATTCAATAAACCACTGTGTGTTTTTTTTACAAAAATCCTAATCTTTTAATGGCTGATACCTCAAAAGAATTTTGAAAACAAAGCTGTTATACTTGTTTTCATAATATTTAAATATTCAGAAGTAAACTAAATTATCATACTTGCCTCTAACTTTATTTGAAAGAGTCAGTGGTTCCGATCAATCAGCACGTCTGTGGTCCCTGTCCGGGTGAGGCTAAGGAGGCACTGTTAAGAGAAGTGTCCTTGGTGAAAATCCTGCCATCAACCTGGGCAAGATCTAAGTCCTGTCCCTTTGCTTTTCCCCCAAGCTCCCAGGAGGCCAGGGAGTGCCCTATAGGACACGTGTCTGGGCCAAGGAATGGCCTGCGGTTGTCTCAGGAGGTGGAAAGGTGTCCTTATTTTCTTGAAATCAGTCAGATGCCTGCTTGGATTTGTGTTTGGTGAGAGGTTTTCAGTGGAGGAGGTGTAAGAAGAATCTCAGGCATTATTACAGCCTCAGGAAATACTCCAGGGTGTCTGGTTTAAAATAGGGGGGGGATAAAAGGAAAGGAAAGGAAAAAAAAAGGTTTTGATTGTAGTCTAGGTTGGGTGGATTCTCTTCTGAGCTGTCCGGCCTGAGGATGGTGGGGGGCTTTTGAAAAAACCATATGATTAGGTAACAAGGAATTTTACGTCAAGTAAGAAATCGTGAACAAGACCACAGATTTAAAGGGGGGCAAGAGGTGGGTTAGATTTACAAGGAGCTACAAGGAACTCAATATTAACTGTGCGGTGTCTAAAGTCTTCCCGGCAGCAGCACACCAGAGCAAGCTGCAAGCTACCCCTACTACCAGCCACCAAGGTTTTCACCCTCTCGGGGTTCTGGTGTCCCAGAGTCCAGTAATGTCCCAGAAGAAAGCCCCTGCCCCCCGCCCCCCGCCCCGACTTGTCTAGAGCTTGACTCTGCTCTAGAAATCAGAGAAACTGAAGTGTTGTAAAGTTCTAACTGCAGACCGGGGAGGAGGGGGAGGGAAGGGGTGGGAAGAGAGCAGGGAGAAAGGTAAAGCGTATTAAAAAGCGGTTTGTTTCATGAAAGGCCATGTATGTGACTGTTGTTGGAGAAGCTGGCCAGAGGGTTTCCATCCTGGAACCCATCCCCACGTGGTGTCTGCACCTCGCCTATGGCCACAGACCCTCCTATGACATCCCAAGGGCTCCCATGCCTCACTGGTGCCTACTGTGACCCGGGTGCCCGCCAGGGGCTGATCAGGCCCGAAGGGGCAAACTCGCAAGTGCCCGGGAGAGATGAGGGAGTGGCTTTGCGGACTTCTGGGGCGGCTGACAACAGGAGGGCGCGGGGTTAGAACAACTCGGCCAAAGCGATCTGAACTTTCTCCCCACAGGTCAGCCGGCGCAGAGCCGACCTGGTGGGCGGGGTGGGGGGGCTGTGTTTACTGACACTTGCCTTTGTTTATAGCACTGGGAGGTGGGGGGAGGCGCGCCCTGCTTTTCTGCTGCTCTCTCAATCCTTGTCGGTCTGGCGAACTGGCTTCCCCTTTCTTGCCTCCAGCTTCCTTTATTTTACCCGCTCAGGAGAAAGACTCCAGGTCCTAGAGGTGAAAGAAGTCCACCAAAGTGATGGGGTGGATAAACGGTGGAAGCTGCAAGGTTATAAAAACAAGAACAGAAAGAGGTTATCTTCACCAGGCGCGTGTGTCTGTGGGTGCCTTGGGTAGCTGGTCTTCCCATCTGGGCCTTCAAGCACTTGGGCTGGTTTAACACTTTTTCTGGTTTATTAAGCACCCACATAAGGGAACCCAAAGATCCTGGTGCACCGTCACTATGCAGCCCCTTGCTAATACACAGGCCTTTTAACTTGTGCTCCAGGCACCTGGCTCTTAGTCTGGCAGAGGTCAAGCACTGCCAGATTCCTCTTCCTCCTGCCGGCAGTCTCATCCTCACCGCCAGCAGCACCAAGCCTGGTACCCTATGCTCTTTGCCAGTCCAAACTGCTGGGAATCCCATTAGACTCAATTTACCCCACACCACAGAAGGGTTCCAGCTACCCCTCACCTCTAGCAGCCAAACCTGCTAACGGGAAGCATATTCCAGTTGGCCAAAGACCAACCATCGGGACACCCCAAATTATCGCTTCCCTCAGCAGACCAACATCCCAGCGCCCCGAGGCTCCCAGCCACCCAGCATTCCCAATGCACGTGCAAGTTCTGAGCAGTTAAGCAGCCATTTCTCCTGCATTTTTGTGCTTTTCTTTTCTACTCAATTTGTCCTCTTTTAACTATTCTTCTTTGTTAAAAAAAAAAAAAAGTTTCCAATCTCCTGCTTTGCCAGACTGGCTAAAAGGCCCCTGTTTTAATTGCTTGGATAATGTAGTTGCTGCCATTTTGTTAAGAGCAATCACTCCTGCAGCGAAATCACAAGCACTCTAGACAGGCCGGAGCCGACAAAAATGTAGGATTTGACGTTAAAAGCTAAATGGGAAGCTGGGGCGGCGGAAGGTAAATTGATGGTAGATCTGGCTGTCAGTACTTGGTCCCAGACTGCTGCGCAGGCTGAAAGCCTGATAACCTTGCTGCAGCAGCAGGCGAGGGATCGGCCATTGTGGGTGTGGGCGCGCATGCAGACCGTTCTCAGCTTGGGAAGGGATCTGGCAAACTCCAGATTGTGGTCTAACTCTCAACTTGCCAGGACTTTCGTCCTCAGCCCGGGCACTGACAGCAGCTTTGGGGGCTTTTTCCGGTTGAGAACTCCCAGTGGGCTTGGGATTCTGATTGCCTTCCAAATCACAAAGGAAACCTCACTCTGAGAGCTGGAGGTACGGGAAGCTCCAGAATCCGGGTGTGTCAGTCCGTGGGCTGGAACATCTAACAGCGATGGGCCTCTTAGCCTAGCTGTCCTCAGGTGGAGGGTACCTGAGGCCTGGTTTGCCTTTGCTTCAGCGATGAGATGACTGCAACAGTGGAGCAGGGAGGCCAACCCCTAAGGCCCCTTGGAAAAAGTGTGCGTGTGAGTTCGGGGTAGACGGTGGCCCAATTCCCTTCCCTCACCTCTGACTGCTGGCTGCTGCCGGCAGCAGGGGAAGATTGCGGAGCTAGTGGTCTCTTACTCTTATTTACGTAGGGGGAGAGCGGGCGCTGGACGCTCGCAGAAATAACAGGAAGGGGTATGGCGGAGGAGAATGAGCCTAAATGCAAAGCCACCGGGAGCCAAAGGAGGCCTACGAACTCCTTCCCAGACTAGCTTTGCAGAGAGAACCCGGACACGTTGCAGTAGCCTAGACTGCTTGTGCAAGGAACAGTAAACAGAACAAATAATGCTTTTATAAAACCCAAGATTGCATTTGTAGAACTGGTCTACAAAAAGCTCCCTTCTTGGAACTTTAACCAAACCTGTTTCTAACTCTGCTCACTGTGTTCTCTTCCACAACTGCTTAACATCATCTCTGCTTTGCCCTGTGCCTGAATCCCACCCACTCAGCTTGAGTCACAAAAAAGACGGGCTGGCTCATGGGTTCCCAGGGGAGATGGTCTGCAAGGAGGCTTGTGGCTGAGCCCCAGAGAGAACTGAATCTGGACCCTGGGCACGGCCTATCTGCCGTATTCAGAATCTGTTGACCGGAGGGAAAACATTTCTTTGATTGGGCCCAGCCCTTAAGATCCAGTTCTCCACACAAGGAGGGGGCGCTAATGAGTCTGAGTCTTCCTGACGTGCAGGACTCCGGCCCGAGCCCTCCGATCTCTCGGAAAGAAAAACCCAGGAGCGGGGCTAAGAAACCTGCTGGAAGCCCCAGCAACCTTCTCCCTAATCATCTCAGGGCAATGAAATGCTGCTGTAGGGAATAGGGGGCGAGGGCACGCCTATGTATTTTTTAACTGTTTCCAAAAGGGAGAGGGAGAGAGGGGCCGCTCCAGGAGAGGAAACCCATCCCACGTTTCCGGGGGCCGGACAGTTCTGAGAGGGCCGCCTTATCACTCAGCCGCGCAATGTTGCAACAGTCTGTCCACTTCTAATGAGCCTGTAGCTGCTAAACGGCTTCGGCCTGGCAGCTAATGGAGGGTGAAGTGCTCGGAGTATCTGACTTCCGTGCGCACAGAAGTTGGAAGCTTTTGTCCCTATTCTCGCCGCTCCACCTTGCCCAAGTCGGTTCCCATCCAAGAACGCGCGCCCTACCTTTCCCCACAAACGCTTCCCCCTACACACATCCCTCCAAACTCTCCAGCCATTGGGTCCGCTTTGATGATCAGATGGTGGAGCCCTGATTACAGATTTATTCCTGGGCTCTTCGTCCGTCTTTATCTCCGCTATTAGGGACATCTGGGAGCGATTAGTGCCGCGCCCGAGCCCGGACCGCTCGCCTATCTCGCTGCTGCGGGGCCAGAGTCCCGCTGACGTCAGGGCAGACGGCTCGGAGCCATCCCGGCCGGCCGAGCTGGGTGTAATCGGCGGCTGCGCGGCCAAGTACTCCCTGGGCCAGGCCGGCAGCTGGAACGCGCCGCCCGCCTGAGCGCGGGGATTTTCTAAATATGTATTTTTAGCTCAGAAGACGGTTTTGTTTTCCTTGTTTGGGGCGAGGAGGGGCCAAATGATGTTTCTAGTGCCCTCTCCCCACTCAAATTTTCCAACCGGCTAAGTTTCCTGCATTACTCTTGGAAGAAACCGCCCAGCTCCGGGACTGATGAGCTTTTTTGCTATCCCTGAGCCTGGGCACTGCTCTCCTACATCAAGAGCTGCAGCCTGGGAGGCAGTGACAGTCGAGCTGAGGGTGGGGAGCTGGCCTTCACGGGGTCAGGCTGCTCTTAAGACAGCTCCCAGGTCTACCTGCCCCACCTGGACACCCGTTGGCCCCTATAGCCTTCATGCAAATAGTGGGATCTTCTGCCTTGTGGAGAGGGCTGGCAGCAGCTGATTATAGAACATAGTGTCATTGCACCTGCTATTGAAACCTAATGGATCTATGAGTTGCTGTCTAACACTTCTGGAGGGAGAGCATGCTTGCAGGAAGCTTTATCCTATACCGTGCTGTAGTGTTCAGAATTCAGATCAGCTATGTGCGCATAATTCCTGGATGAACTGTCAGATGCCCTGGGCCTCTGACCCTGGCGCCCTGTGGGCTCGCCTGGTTTCTGGTGGAATTAGGGGTGCTGGGATGAACCTCAAACCCTTGGGGTAAGGGCTTCCCACTCCCCAGGGAAATTACAAATCCAGCCCTACTTCACCCCAGCTTCACCAGATTTTCTGACTCTGCAGGTCTGGGACTTGATTCTAAAGACTGATTTTCAAAAGCTAACACAGAGGATTCCAGAACCCCTGGCTGAAGCCACACCCACCTGCAGCAATTGGCCCTCCACTTTGGCATGCTTTCTCTGACGGATGTGAAACACTGAACCCTGTGGATAGGGGGATAGGAGTGACATTATCAAGAATAAGTGAGGAGTGGGGCAAGGTCTGCATTATTTAAAGTCTCTACAGGAAGAGAATTTGCTCTATCATGCATGAGCTATACACCTCGATGGAATTGGGCAATGCAAAAATTCAAAGCAAATCCAGACAGCTAGAGGTGTAGCTCAGTGGTGGTTTTGCCTAGCATGCAATTTATTCCCACAGGGACCAAAAAAAGCCAAGCGAGGGGTGTTCAGTCAGAAGTGACAGTGAATGTGCCTAGAGGGAAAAGAAGACAGCCTCGTTATTTCAGTAGAATGACAAAATTTATTTTGTAACCCAAGAGTATTAAAACTAAACTGGGAACCCAACAGTGAAAAATTCCCCAGAGTTCTCTTTGTTTCAATTTTTCCAGGCTACACTATACACCAAATGTCAAAGTATGTCCATGTAATCTAAGACAGAAAGGGACATTTCTCCCTAACTCAGGGAAAATGTTACATGATAGTGTGGCTTTCTCCTCCTACCCATCTATATCTTCAGACAAAGGGGAAAAGAAACCTTGAGCCCTATGGTTTGGGGCTAGGGATAAGGAATAAGGTTTTTAGATAATATTCTTTTTTTTTTTTTTTTGTACCGGGGATTGAACTCAGGTCCTTGTGCTTGCGCAGCAAGCGGCGAAACCACTGAGCTAAATCCCTGGCTTTAGATAATATTCTTAATGACTGGAGGACCAGGTCTATCTGTGCTTCTAGATGGAGGACAGACAATGGCCATCTTCCATAGTGCTGCCTTAGGGGGTCTGTGAAGATGAATAACCAGTTTTTTGAGTCATTCAAACCAACTCAAAACAAGAAAACCCACATCACTTCTGCCATAATACTTTCAGGCTCAGAGTATATGTGAACTTTTAATTGAATTAGATGGGATAAATCAAGATGGGTCACAGGCTCAGAAAGCCTGTTTATATTTTCAGGCAAAGAAGACAGACTTGCAGGCAAGTAAATCATTTTTGTAAAGGATCAGAAGGTACTCACCAGTCCCTTTCCCCAACCTATACCCTAGCTGTTTTCTCAAATAGTATTTAAAATATATAAAATGTATTTTTAAATCCACAACAACATAAGAAACCAACCGCCATCATGACCAAATGGGGTGCTTCAAAATACCATTCCTTGTTCTAACACTAAACCATCTTTAATCCATTGGTGACCAAGAACTGAAGAATCAGAGAGACCTGCAGATTTCTCTGTAAAAGCAAGTTATTTGGTCCTCTGCTGTCCTGCCAGCTAAAGTGATTTAGACCAAACAGTGCACTTAGGAGCAGAGTTTGCAAACTTAATTATTTAGATTGCCTACAGGAGAAGCCAAAAAAGATATTCTAAATTAAGATGACAATAAATCCATCCTTTGTAAAAAGATGGAAGCCAATGGATATTGACCAGGGCAGCATAACTGCCTTCCATTTGAAGTGAGTTATTATTGTCATTGTCTAGAGCTGACATTTTTGTCTTCAGGACTAAGCAGAAATGCGGGAGGGGGGAGGGGGGGGTGTTTGTTGCTTTTGTTTTTTTAAAGAAGAAACCTGAAAATGCAATGAGTAACTAAGCCTTGGGGAAAGAAGGAAAGCAGTGTGGTTTTAATGGAGGAAAGTGGCTGACCATCGCCTTCTCTAGCAAATCTGGTTTTCATATTCTCGCTCAGTAATCACCCAAAGCCATAACTGTCTCTGAAATTATTCATTAAAGTCATTTTCGGGGATTCTCACAGGATGACTCTTTTACGTTTATGATCTCCTGAGAGCAATGACATCAGCCTGTCTCTCTTCCGTTTTTAATTAAGGTGCCGGGGAGACAGGGGCTGGGGCTGTGTGCTGTGCGTGGGGAGGGGCGGGCCGGGGTGGAATCCACAGGCCCTTCTGCTCACGCGGTCAGCTCTGCTCCAGCGCAGACACCCTTTGATTAAGGAGGGTATTTCGGGGAGTGAGGCTGTGCGGAAGATCACGCTGTGCCCTATGGTGCTGTCAGCAGTGACAGTTCCCAGATGGGGCCGCTACTGTATGGCAGATTGAGTTTCTCAGCAGAAAGCTCACCCTGCCTCCTAAACGTCTTCAAAACCTTCTCCAGATACACCAGGTCGCTTCGTGTGAAACCGAAACAGTCCAGCCTCAGTGTTGGTTTTGGTGCTTTATGTTAGGGGTGGGTTTTTTGTTTGGGGGGGGGGGGTTGTTTGTTTTTCAGCCTTCTTTTTCTCGCCACTTCCTCCTCCTCTGAGCATCTTCGACTGCAGGCCTACCCGGCTTCTAAATGCGTAGATGTGGCGGGCCTGGGGGGATCCTGTGCGCCTCGCTCACGGCGCCACGCTGCCGAAGACTCAGAACCGAGGGTCCCCAAGGCAATCCGGTGGGTAGGAGCGCCGCATCCGGGACGCGGGGGCAGCTGCAGAGCACGGGGAAGCGGGCTAGGCGGCACTGGCCAAACCGTGCAGAGACGCCGCGAAGCAGAGAGGGTGGGAGCGAGGGCGAGGGGGGAGGGGAACAAAGGAGAAGCTGAGTTTTCTGGGGCCGATTCTGGGCAGCCGCGAGCACTTTCGGACGGGGCAGCGCTGAGCCCAAGAAGGGTTGGCAGTGGCTGCCTGTTGGGAACGGGAGTAGAGTGAAAAGTGGGTCGGAGGAACCGCCTGGGGCCGAAGATAAAGACTTGGGGAAATCGGGGCCTCGACAAGGTCAGAGGGGTGCTTCCAGAGCCACGTTTGTGCATAAAACATTCGCCCGCTTCAGGTTTGCCAATCTGGGCCCCGAGTTTTACATTCCTGGACCCCCTTCGGGTTTGGAAGCTCTTTGCAGAAAAACATTTGGATTTATTTTGAACCTTTACTTAAAAAGTAACTTCATAAAGGAGTGGCCTGGCCCCCTACCTCTCCAGAGGCGAGGGAGACTTTTCCAATTGCCCTGGTCCCCACTCTAAACTGCCAAGACAGGCTCCCAGATCCGCCAGGGTGAGAGAGAGAGAGAGAGAGAGAGAGAGAGAGAGAGAGAGAGAGAGAGAGAGAGAGAGAGAGAGAGAGCGCTTGAAAGGGAAGGGATGAAAGGCAAGGAAGGCGGCTTGGCACCTGGATTCCGAAAGGATTTCTAGGCTCCACCCATCCCAGCCCCCGTGGCCCACTGAACTGTGGATCATGGCGTGTTCCTGTGGGCGAAACGCGAGAAAATCAGAAGGTGAGGAATCTGGAGAGAGCTTTGATTTGTTTTAATTGAAAAACAAGCATTTTTCCTATAAAATACCCTTGCAGCCTCACTACACCCTACTCCTGTCACATCCTCTCTGGATAGACACCTGAGTGAGCCTCCTTTCGAAGGATCCCCCAGGAAATAGAAGAGCTTAAAATACCGCCGACGCCAGGCCCGAGGTCCACACTTGCCCTGGCCAGGCCCTGCCCTGGAGGGGCCACCTCCTCCTACCGGAAAGCCAGGCTGGGCTGCAGCGTCTCGCCCTTCCTTTGAGGCCAGGGCCAGCGCCTCGGTTGATCTAGAGCCCCACACTGCAACCACCGGGCGAATTTGGCCTTCTCTTTGCGTCCCATTCTGCTTTGGTTGCCATGCCATTTACTCTTAGAGGAGAACTGTGTTCCAATCTGGTGAAATCAAATGCCATCCTTCTTACGATTTTCAGTATTTCTCGTCCACAGACTCAATTCTTTTTTTTTTTTAATTAAAGAAAAGAGGTGAGACCACTATGCTTTTTGTTAACAACAATCCATTCGCGCAAGTATTCTCCAGTTTGTGTAATGAGACATCTGGATGTATGCAGATGCTTGCAGCCCTGGTACAGGATCTGATGTGGGGCGAACCTATTAACCTCTTATGGCCCTCTCCCCCTCTCCCCCAAAACTTAGCAGTTATTTCTCCCACAACGCTTCCCCCAGTTACAGGGTGTTTTTACTATATAAAAACACACACTGAATTTCAAAACTCCCGCTCTTCTCCTCTAAAGGCAGCTTTTATTTTCACTGCCCATGCTGGATGAAAGTAGTTTATTTTGATCCCCCCCCCCCCCTTGTACCCACACGCCTTGTAAAACGTTCCTGCGCACGGGCCTGGCCCCCCTCTGATGACCGCAGGGCCTCGCTTGCAGACTGCAGTCCCCGCCACTTAGTTTTAAGTCCTTGCCTGGAGCCGAGGTGTAACTGTGACCCCGCCCGAGCCTCGATCCTTCCCCGGGGGAGGGTGGCGCGGCCAGTGTTGGGCCGGACCTCCCAAGTGGTGGCCTGGGCGCGCGGAGTCGCGGGGTCTCCTCCTTCCCAGCCTCCACCCCTTTTCCTTCCCCTGAGGACTTCGCTGGATTTCTCCTTGGTTCTCGTTTGCTGTACGGAGGAGCAGGGCGTCTCTCTTTCCCTCCTTTTTTGGTTTCTTTCTCTTGCCTTTTACCCCTCTGGCCTCTTATTACCGCTGTGTCCCTCGCCTTGAAGTAGAAATCTCACGTCCAGGGTAGCAAAGCGGGTTTCGATCGGAATCCGGGGAGAGGAACTAGGAGCCTCCTGCCGCCTCAGCGCCGTGGCGGAGTCGGAACTCCGCGCGCTTCTGCGTAACGTCAGCGCGCGGGGTAATTTACCTTCCCTCGCGTCTGTCAATATGACTAATTTCCACAGGGGTCAAAAAGCCTCTCTCTGGCAGTCCATCTTGAAGCGCTCTCTTACGCACTAGACGGGGTTGGTTGTTTTGTTTCCAGTCCTAGAAATAAATACTCTTGGGGCTGTCCCTGCCCGAGCAGTCTGAGGCGAGCAGGCGAATATACACCGTGTCAATTAAAGGCAGTTTGCCTTGAACTACGAACTGTGATTGGGCTTAAACGACAGCGACTAGTTTGCCTTCTAATACACATTGCCAAACTGGTCCAGGATACCAATGCTTTCTTTAGAAATGGAAAATCAAAAAGGAAGAAGGAAATAATGATTGCTCCAGTTCCCTGTCGAGTCAGGCACCTATTGAAACATTTTCTCTGCGTTTCAGAGTGTGACTTAAACAAATGTTATACGCGTACGTACATTTTACTAATCTGGCCTAGACAGACAATATATCATCGGGGTGGTATTTTACAATAATTTCAAAATTGATACCGACTTGTATGAATCAGTGCTGTGGAGTTAGACATTCTTCAGGATTTGACAGAGGCAGCCAACTGATGCAGGTTGCACAACCCGGACTCACTTTGAGAAATGTGCTGCAGGAAACCCGCGTGGCTAGGGAGACAGGCCGATTCTCTGTCCCAACGTCCTCTCCAGTCTGGAAAAGTGAGCAGGAAGTGAGCGTTCACTCATGAGGGCATTTAATTAGGTCCTTGGATGTTGCAGGAGGTAAACTTCTCCGGTCCAGAAGTTGCCCTGACAAGTGTGTCTTCAAATAACCCTTTTCCTTCCTATTCAGGCTCAGGCACAAAAGACCCAACTAATAAACTCCAACGAGTTAAAATTTTAACATTCTATGGCCTTTGGCTGACGTGGTGCACTGCACTTAGGAGCTTCAGCAAAACCCATGGGAAATCAAAAAGCTAGGAACTGGTGGCAGAAGCCCTAGGAAGCCTCACTTAGGGTGACCTCTGTTCCTGGTCCCTGGACTCTGCCTCGGAAGAGTAGGTGCACACACCACTCCCCAGGATCCCACCTTTCTCCACAGCCCTGTGGGTCCTACCTGTGCCACAGTAGGGCATGCATACACGCACGCGCACACACACACACACACACACACACACACATACACACACCACTCTCTCCCCTCTCTTCTGTGCTGGTGCATTTATGACCTAATGAAAGCATGTCCTTTGGGGAATGGGCTGTCTATAAAACTCGAAATATGAAGAACCCGTTGGGATGTTCCCTCTCCAGGCCAGGCCCAACCTTGAAGGGCTGTTTTGTTTTGTTTTAGCACAAACCCCTTGACTCTCTGTTGCTTCCATGATCACCCTGTTATTTTTACTAAATGATGAGAATTTGTTCTAAGTGGTCTCTGCTCATTCCCTCTGAAAGGGGCAAAGTCTCCAGCCTGGAGACTTACTTTTATTTGGGGGAAGGCATTCTTAAAGAGAAAGGAAAAGAAATTTACTATCTTTTGTCATCTTTGAAAAAACCTGGCACCATATATTCTGACTTCTGCAAACATCTAGAGAAGCCAAGAGCTCTTTCAGCTTCCTTTCATTTCCTTCCTGCCCCACTGTTTCCCCCACTTGCCACCTTTTGGGGTTTCACAGACATGGCCTCATTCTTTCTCCTGGTCACTACCTGAAATCTCTTCTAGCTTCCAATACAATGAAGTGAGTAACTGGGGAAAAATATGTAGACGATCACCTGCTTTTGTGGGAAAAGACAATCTGATTTTGTGTTTGGAGCAGAATCTGTTTATTAACACAAATGGATAAAGCAGAGATTATTTCCAATGTGATTTTTAAATATACCATACCTTTAAATAGATAGTTTAAAAAGTCCCTTTCATTTTGCAATTTGACCTTTGCCATACAAGTAATTTAAGTTGTTTACTAGCAGGGACTATGCAATAGGGAAAACTGCAGGAGACATAAGCATCAATGTGATATGTCCTTTGGCTGGGTGGGTTTGTTTATTTGCATATTTCTTGAAGAGCATAGCAGTTTCAACTTAACATATTTTTGGCTTCCAAGAGCTATTTAATTACCTCAAAGTGGAATGCATCAATTGTTCAAGTCCATACTTAGTTGATCCCTCCTGTTTCTGAGTTTACATCACTACCCTGCATAGTGTTGTTTGTATTGTCTTTTAAAATTTAGGTCTAAGGCATGTTTCCTGAGTAGAATTTGCCTAACAAGAACTTTTACACCAGTTAGAACTTAGGGAAAGCTGCAATGTTGAATCCACCCTGAGAAATGTAAGAGCATGTGTGTGGAAGGAAAGTACTCTTGAGAAGCAGACATTTCTAGGCAAAGGTCTTGTTCTCCTTGTGGAATAAATTGTACATTTTCAAACATCTGTTAGAGAATGTGAAACCTGCTTTTCAGTTACATTCTACCTCAGCCTTTCCATGGGGATGGAAAGCTCAGCCAGTCCTGCCAGCCAGGCTCCCCTGAAGGAGCAAATGGTATGCAACTGGCAAGTCTTCCCATTTGGGAAAATGACAAAAAAGAGGGATAGTGTGTATTTTCCTCGCTTAAACTTATATACTTCTCCATACAGATAACATTTTCTAGTAAGACTTCAATTTGTGACTTATTGAGCAAAGCAGAAACTGTATTACATGTTTTCCAATACCATATTCTCAGTAGATAACATCTTTCTCAACATATGATATTTCTATTGATAGCATCTACCATCTCATGTATATCCAGATCAGATTACTTCCTAATAAACAGGCAAAAATATACAAAATGTACATGTGAAATCTCTCTCTCTCTCCCTCCCTCCCTCCAATTCCTCCACTGTTACTTATTTCTTGTCCATCTTTTCAGAGCTTCCTAATGCATGGAAAAGCAAGCAGGAATGACATCTGTATGGTTCTAGAATGATAACAGTTACTTTGGTTATATCTGTTTGCTGATGGGGGTGGAAGCTTTGAAGAGACTCACACCAAATACAATCTGGCCATGGTGTAAGGTGCCTTCTGATCATAATTTAAAATATCTGGAAAAGAGAACACATGCAGAACAAATGATCCCTAAAGCTCCGAATTGGATTGTCTTTTCTCTGTGTCTAGGGCCAAAGAATAAGGAAAAAAGAAAGGAAGAAAGAGAAGCAATCAGAAAAACCAAATTTATCTAATTCCATCTAAAATTGTGGGAATGAGTCTCCTCATTTTCTGGTGTGCTCCCACCCTCTAACTCAAATTGCTTTTGGTTTTGATTTTGTTTGTTGTTGTTGATTGATGCTGGGCAGACTTCCCAATGCTAGGCATGCCCTCCACCATTAAGCTACATCCCCAGCCCCTCAACTCAAATTGGAAAGGTCTAAATTGTTTTAGATTAAGTAAATCATGAATAAATTTTCTGTATTACTATAAGAGAGGTTTTGCTATATTCTGGTTTGAAGTTAATTTGTATGGGTTATAAATGAAAAGGAGAAGGACTGGGAAATACACATTTATTATAAAATAACTGAGATAAATTCTGCAGTGTCATAAGTATGTGTAGATTTGATAGAACTCAAGCATTTTGTCTTTCACAATGCAACAAGAGATGAAGATGTAAAAGGTGACTGCTTTCTATAAGGAGCAGCTAACACCCTCATTTACATCACTGTGGCTGTGGGAGAGGCTTCAAATTGTTACTCCAGAGCCTAATCTAAACAGCAACTTATCCAGACCATCCCCAAGTGAAAGTCACAAATGGATGGAAAAGAGGGTGCGTTTGGTAGGAAATGTGCCATGCATGGGGTTCCTTGCAGGGAATGGATGGGGGCAGATCTGTTTTCGGGATGTTCTGTGACTTCTGATACTTGGCCAAAATTGTGGTTAACTTGGCCCAAGCCACCATTCCTTCCCATATGCTTGTAAATGGTATTGGAAGCAGTCAGTTTCAGCTTCTGGATGGATGATACCCACCACCACCACCACCACCCCCAACCACCCCCCACCCCTGGCCCTGAGACAGACAGACAGACAGACAGACAGACACACACACACACACTATGTTTGCATGCACACTGGGGGAGAGGGTTAATAAGTATCCACGCCTTCCCTTAATACCAAAAATCTCTTCTTTCACTTTGGGCTTCTCCCTACTTCTGTTGTATAAGAATACTAGAAGTAATAATAACAACAAAAACTCAAGGCTTGTTCTTTTTTGGTACCAGGGATTGAACTCAGGACCTTGCGCCTGAGAGGCGGGCGCTGGAACCACTATGCTAAATCCCCAGCCCTCAAGGCTTATTCTTGTTTCCTCCTTTGAATAGATATTTGCCTGTTCCTATTTGTGGACAGGGTCTAGTCTTAGTTACCTAGATTAAGCTACCCTCAGAATGGGGTTAATTTTGAGATCACCCACTGTGTCCAACTGATGCCCCGGTGAGAATCAAGGTCATTCTTCGGTGGGGGAAAGGGATTCCAAGCCCCCCCTGCAGCCCTGGAGCTGTTCATCAGACTAGAAGCCTAAGGCCCAAGTCACTCTAATTAACGTGCAAATGTTGGCCAGCCTCTTGGCCAGTTTTATGGGGTTTCACTGGCAGGGTCACAGGGTCTGATGCTAGGGCTATCATGAGGATTAAGGGTCTCAATGAATCATGTGACTGTAAGTGGACTTGGATGGTGACTGTTTTCAGGAGACCTAACCCCCACCTTGTGCTTTGCACCCTGAGGGTCTCTTTCCATTCCCTGAAGGGAATACCAGTCTTCTAGGAATTAACAAAAGAAGGCACTCTCAGAAACTTAAACTGTTCTCCCCATCTGTATCTTGGCACAGATGTATATGTGGATGTATACCTTGGCCTGTTGCATCTAACCACTTTTCAACAAATGAGAAGACCGAGGTGAAGATGCACATAATGCCTGGTCATAATGTGCCATTAGTGAAATCAAGCTTGGTAACCTCCTCTCCCCTCCTGGGGTAGTTATTTCTAAAGATCTTTTGTTTATGAAAAATAAAGAAGTACATACAGAGGAAGTTTCAGCAGGAAATATTTTGAGGGAGAGAAAAAAAAAAAAAAAAACCAGTTTAGAGAGCCAGGCGGGAAAAGAGGCAGCCAGAGAAATGACAGGGTGGAGGTCAGTTAACTGAACAGACCTATCTCCACCATTTCCGGAAAGTCTCCACTCCAAGGCAGCTGTTAGAAGCTGGAATGATCATACCACAGATTCTGTGTCTTGGTTATTATTTTTCTAAGCGAGCCCAGGAGAATGGATTCTATTCTCCAAAGGAAAGGAAATAGTGACTCCAAAAGGGAAGCAGCTCTCAACAAAAGCACTGGTGGATCTGGTGACAAGAGGGACACGCGCCTCACTTACAGCCTGGATATTGTCTAGGGGAGGAGATGGGATGCCAGCAGCCGGGACTTCAGGGTGCAGGATGAGCCCGCTGGGCACAGGCTGCTGGCGGGTGGCTGTGTTCCTGGGCTGGAGAAGAGGCTGTTACCCAGCTGGGGGGATAGCCTAGATTCACAAGGAGTCACAGAGGCAGGTTGGTGGATAACCTTGATGGAGAAAGGTGAAGTGGTAGAGGAGACAACTGGAGAAGAAAGATTGCTTAGCTAAGAAATAAGGCTTCTGAATATCTGTAGGGCACCACAGTCCTTCTGCAGGGCAGCCGGATAGAGTCCACTGCCCGGGCTGCCTGGATGTGCCAAGGTGCCTCTCTGTACACAGTGAGGACACCAAAGTGACTCTGGGTTTTGCAAGAATTCAGGCTTTAAATCTGTGTGTGTGGGCAGGGTTCTGTGGGGTTGGAGGCTGCAGATGCCTTGGCCAGTTACAGAGTGGCCTCAGGAGCCATCAACCATCTTTCAAAACAGGACAAAATTTAAATCAGCCAAGTAAACCAAACAGCCCCCATTAAGCCAGCCTTTCATTGCTGGGGAGCAGTATTCTGCTCTCAGTGCTTAAGTTCAAACTCTGAATAAATGGAGCCAGATTCTGGATTACAACCCAGGGACAAAGTTTTAATGTAAATGTAAAATATGCTTGTAATAATCACTTGTGGACCCCGAAGCACCACTAGAATCTGTTTAATTATAGGGCATAAGAGGAGAATTACCAGCTAATTAAATTCAATCTTATTTGTAATTCTCCCTCTGCTGCTGCCGATTTTAAAATGGGAAATTGCTTTTCAAATATGCCTGCATATGAATTTTTAAAACACAAATAAATAAAACACAAATGAACTAAAATGAGAAAGGAGGAAACAAGAAGAAAGGAAAAGAGATGCGGGCACTGGGTCCTGGTGAAAGGGGCATTTATTGCATCGCCTAGGCCTTCCCAGCCTTCCAGGCCGTACTCTGAGTTTGGTCACAAAGAAGTCTTATCCTCTCATTTCACAGGTTTCCACTTCCTCTTTACTGCTCGAGGAATCTCACTTCCCAGGCTTCTCCCCAAGAAGCGCCTGGGCATGAGAGGTCCACTGAGAAGGCCGGAAGCCCCGAGTTCCAACGCAACCCTAGGCGACCCGGGTTAGCCGGCGACCCGGGTTAGCCGCCGGCCCGGGTCGGAGCCGGCTCCAGCGGACGGACGGAACGGAGTACCGGGAGGAAGAAGTGAGCTCACCGGGCAAGGAAAGCAGGAGGCTCGGCCTGGCCGCCGCGGCCCTGGGCGCCGAGCTCTGAGGCGCAAAACCTGGAGGAGAAGCTGTGCGCCCAGGTCCTCCGCGGCCGCCCTCCGAAGAGGCCGCCCAGCCCGACTCCAGCCATTCTCACAGCTCCCTCAGAAGGGGAGCGCCAGGCGCGACCTGCAGGTTCCGGCCTGGAAGACTGAGGCTGGAGTCCCAGGGTGCGCGCTGGCTGCGTTCTGGCCGAGGCGGCCTTCGAGTCGCCAGGCTTCCCATCCTCCCTCCGCGTACGCGTTTCTTTCTGAGCCTCTCGCACCCGTGCATGCTCGCTCTCTCTCTCTCTCTCTCTCTCTCTCTCTCTCTCTCTCTCTCTCTCTCTCTCTCTCTCTCTCTCTCTCTCTCTCTCTCTCCAAGGCTCTGGAAAAAACCAGGTCCTGCACCTGTAATTTGCGATTAGAAGTTTATTTCCATGTGAATGCCAGTGCCCGAAGTTTTTGAATCCTTCTCTACAGGAAAGGTAGAATAACGTGCTGCGCAATCTGTTTTCCAACCTCGCGCCCTCTACACAACTGCGACATCACCAGGGTGCTCCGACGCAGTTCGGCCTACAGAAATGTATAGAGAGGGCTGCGATTTCACCTCGGCACCTGGCCCTGTAAGCGGAAAGTTTGGGAGTGTAGGACAAGCATTTCCAAACTGACTTTGGGCTGAACGAATGCCAGGGTGCCTGTCGCCTGGGGAGGATCCGCACCGTTGGTTCTCCGAAGCAGTGCTCCGGCCGACCGGCTCTGCCGCGGAACAGTCACTCGGCGGCCGAAACACGGGTTCAAGTGTGAGGCGCGAGGCCTGAGGGGTGGAGTGGGTGGGGAGGTGTAATTGTGCCCTGCACAAGGCAGATCTGGGCCCCTGGGTGCCTCCTTTACCTTACGGTGTGTGTGCGTGCGTGAATGTGCATGTCTGTGTGCGTGTGTGTGTGTGTGTGTGTGTGGCTGTCTGTGTTGGGGCGGGGCTGGGGGTCTCATCCGGAGAAGTGGCTTAGCTACCTAGTGCGAAGGCTGGGTGGGGTAGGCTGTCTAGCTCCCCCTGTCGCCTACAACTAGGGACTGCTGATCCCCGGAGTGTGGGAAAAGACCAGCCCCTCCATTATGTTGGAGATGAGGGATTCTTGTCTGAGGGGCGCAATGTGGGCATGTTTGCTGGACTTTGTACCCTCTAGACCTGAAGATGAGAGAAATTTCTATCCGTCTAGGATCTTGGCATTCCACTCCCATCTGCAGAAACGCCTGTGTACTTCCAGTCATCTTTTCCAGTGGGTTGATGGGTTACTTCATAAAATCAGTAAAATCTTGTTTTAACCCTTTCTACACCCCACAACTCTTGCTCTCTACACTGAAGCAGGAGGAAGGGAAGCTCTAGAAAGTTGCTAACTTTAGCAGTCAGGAAGAGAAAGCAAGCAGAGACTTTTTCCTACAGGCTGCCAGCTGGTTCCCCATCTCCTGCTCCATGGTATCTAAGCACACCTCCCTTCCTTAACCCCACTCCCCACCTTTCCTCTGAGGTTTCGGCCAGTAGCATCGACTCCAGGAGCCATGCAAAGGGCAGCAGGGATTCTGGACTTTCCAGGCTCGCCAGAGGGGCCTCACTGCCCGCTTTGGAAATTCTCCATTTTCCCACAGTATTTCACATTCATATTACTTTTCACACCCTGTTAGGCAGTAATGGTACTGAACCTGCTAAATACTTCCATGCACCAAGCAGCCTTCCCGTGACTGCTCCAGATTGTCTGACTTCTGGTGATAGGAAAGAGTGTCATTCTCTCCCAGTGTGTGGTAGTTGGCTTCTTCCTTCTCTCCTCCTGGGAATGGCCTCCAGAGCCTCTTAAGGTGGTGCTGGTGGGGGCTCTCAAATGTGGAAGAAATCTTAGAGCTTCCTTTTCAAGGGGGCAGAGGAGGCAGACCTGGGAAGAAAGACCATGAGGACAGTTCTGGTTTTTGGTAGTAGTGTGAGATTAGACTGGAGATTTTTAAAAGAACAGAGCCTGGCTAGGAACTTAGATCAGTGGTAGAACAAATGGTGATGTTCTGGGCTAAAGTCCTAACATGGGAAAATAATGAAATAATATTAAGTAAATAATATTTATTGCTTCAGGACTTGAGCAAGGAATAAAGCCTGGGCTTCTTAGTTAACATCACCTCTCAGCACCCTTCTTTTCTCTCCATGGGCACAAGGCCTGATAAATAACATGAGGGCACTAAAGGCCATGGTGCAGAAGGCTTTGCTCTGCCCAGTCCTGCAGCCCCTGCTAAGCCATAAGCTGAAACTTCTAGAGCTGCAAGGTTGCTTAGTAAACCTAAGGGAGTGAGGAACTGGGGTAGCTAGAGCCCTGATTTGAAGTAGGAGCAAGAATGCCTCAGTACCAAGGAGAACACAGCTAGCGGGCCCTGGGAGAAGCCACCCTTCCTAGAACCCAGAGTTGCCTGTTTTATTGGGTGCCTAGGGTGCTAGAGACATATAGCAGTAGGGTTCCCAGAGAGCCCAATTACAGTGGACTGGCCTCTAAATGGAGCACTAGACAATTCTGTCCTACCCCTCATCTTGACATGGGCTGGAAAGACCTGAGCCTGGAGGCCATGGAGCTTCTCCACAAGAAGTTGGGATGGTCTTTTATGGCTTCTCCACAACACTGCCTTCATTCTTCCATCAAGAGAGATAATAAAATCTGCTCACCCTCTACCTCCAGGACATGGGGCAAAGAACTAATCTTTACTGAGTGCCTATTAAGTGCCAAGTATTTTATGGGTTGCATATTGTTTAATCTTCACAAACTCCAGGGAAGGTATTTCCATACCTCAGGCACTTGAAAGGTAACTGTACAGAGACCAGTTTGGCCAGAGCCATAGATCTGTGCATCTGAAATAAATTCCAGGCTTCTTAGGACCTGGAAAGGGTCTCCTAGTAACCTGAGCGAGGAAGCTGCACTGCCTTCTATGAGCCTCTGCTCTATACCTCTAGAAGGTGATTTAAATGATACGAAATCCTTTTCTAAAAACTTGAAGCTATGGGCATCATTTTAAGCTGTAGTGTCCATATACCTATTCCTCCAAAAATACTCATGGTCGATTCAGCTACCAGGTCTCTCTTACTCAACCACAGGAACTCACAGATGACTACACATGCCCCTCAGGTGTCACTTTTCTTGTCTTATCTCAACAGAGTTTGAGAAGCCTTACATTCAGATAAACTGGACTTGAATTTCTTCCTAAACCATTTAAACTGAGCTTAAAGGGCTGGGGATTTAGCTCAGTGGTTTCACCACCTGCTGCACAAGCGCAAGGACCTGAGTTCAATCTCCAGAACCAAAGAAAAAAAAAAACAAATAAGCTGAGCTTAAAACTCTCCCTTGAGGGCCGGGGATTTAGCTCAGTGGTTCTGCCGCCTGCTCTGCAAGCACAAGGACCCGAGTTCCGATCCCTGCTACAAAAAAAAAAAAAAAAAAAACCCTCTCCCTTGAGACTAGGGAGGGAAAACTCAGGCTTAAAAGGCTGAGGCGTCCAAGAGGGAATTAACTTTGTTCCTATTTTGCAAGTGGCACCTCAGCCATTTCTCCACTTTTCAGGGCCAGGGGTTTGTCCAGGGAGTAAGTACAAGGCATCATCCATCCCTAAGCTGGGAGAGAATTGAGGCTGGGTCTCTGGAAACCCATGTGTCAGCCTTTGGAAGCAAAGCCCGAGGAGGCCCATCTTCCAAGCATTCTTATTTACATATCCCCTACAATTCCTGTTCCAGTAGTTGCTTCGTGGTCTCATGGACTTCTCTCTCACACATGGAAATGATGTCTGAGGACTGCTTACATTCTGGAGAAAATGCCTGGGATTTTTGATCTGAGGAATTGGCAGAAGGTAGGAGAGGTAAGATAACAAGCAAAGCCGGGAAGGAAGGAAGGGGAGTGTGCAGGCCTATGGGGAGGCCTGTGTGGTATGGGGGTTATTGGGAGAGATCATCCCATTTCCTCTCCTACAAAGACAGTCTCAGCAGAGATCTCCTTTGTCTAGCTACTCTCCCCTTTCCCTTTCTCTTCAGTTGGCTGATGCTGGGTCTGAATAACACTGGGGGGAGAGGGAAGAGAGAGAAGGAGGAGGGAGAGAGGGAGGCAGAGGGACCTCCCCTCACATTCTTCTCTTTGGGGAAGTCAACTGTCAGGATATCAGGGCACTGACTCCAGGTGGGCACTCTAAGCATGAATTGTTTTGAAGAATCCCTGAAGCCAAACTCATCCATGTCAGACCATCTCTTTCCCTTCATGAACAGATATTCTAGTGGTTTTTGGTGAATTTCCTAAATTTTTGGCTAGTCTAAAGCCTCTGGGCTCTAATTACTCCTGGAGCACTATTCCAAAACTGGAGATGACTAAATGAGCAGTCATTTAACGGGAATTTTTAACCTCACAAAAGTCTACTAATTCATTTTATAGTCCCTCAGGTGGGAGAGAGACTGTGGTGATTTATTTTCCTCAGTTTCAGTTATTGTCTAACTCAGTGGTGACAAGGGTGGCTGACAGACAGGTGAAAACCAAGTTTAAGAAGCAGCACTGCCTTCATGTGTCTCTATGACACCCTGCCAGTTTCTGGTGCTACTTGTGGCTGATGACACCACACTGCATTTTAGAAACAAGGAGAGGAAGAAGTTGATCACCTAAGGCCCTAGGGCTGGAATTGTGATGCCAGTTAGAATTGAACTTGGTCTTTCCTCCTCTGAGGAGGATGGCAATGACCCAACAGTGACATTTCCTCTTCTGATGGGATTCCAGGGGCTTGGAAACTCTAAAATCAAGAAATTCAAGAGGAAAAATTAAAGAAGAACAAGAAACTGTTTGAAGAAAGGAAGGAAAGTAAAAGAATTGTGTGCAAAATCCTAAGGGTGTTTGAAATTTCTCCTGAGTTTCCAGCAAAGGTAGCCGTAGCCTGCCTGTCTCTCTTTCCCTGGGTTTCCCCATGGACTCTCTGGTTCAGTATTTCTGGACTCCTTTGCCTGGAAACCACACATTTACAAACAAGCAGCCTAGTCACAGGGAGGCCTTACCCACTGGTGATGGGTAGGGAAAGCTGCCGGTGTGGACAAGGAGCCAGGGTGGGAAAAGCCCTGGGCAGGCCTGGCAGGGCTGGAGTATGGCCTTCCAGACCTGTCTGGCTGTAGGACAAAGGTGCTGAGCTCACCACCTGTAGGGGAGCCTCTGAGCTCCTGGCCATGGTGGGGGGGGCTTGGCCCAGAATGATCTTATTGCCGTTATTAATGACCAGAATGATATCTTAAGCTAAGACCAAAAGGAAAGGGATCCAAATGAGAAAACCAGCACAGCTCTGCCTCTGCTCAGAAGCTGTGAGCTTCACTACACCCAGTGTCTACAGTTGTTTCTTAGGTATCTACCAGTGGGCTCTGCACTCCAGAGTTCGGGATTGTACAGGCTGGAAGGCAATTACTTGAAACAAGTAGGGTATGAAATCCTTGAGAAGGGAGGTGGAAGATGCTCCCTGTGTAACTAAGACAACTTACTACCACTTCTTCCTCCACAGCAGATTTAAGATCTTTTTCTTTTTAAACTAAAAATGACACTGTCCTAAAAGCCATTGGGAGTTTGGACAGATTCTCTTGTAGAACTAGGACTGTCCCTAACAGTCACTTATCAGACTGAGTGGCAGGTGCTGAATGACATTCCAAAATCAGGCACACCGGGGTTGGGTCTTGGCTCTTGGATTGGCTTTGTGACCAGAATTCAACATCTTGGGCTGTTTTAGCGTCTGGCAAATAATGGGTCTGAAAGTACCACAGCTGTACCTGGTAGTCTGCATCGCTAGGCATTTCCTCGAGTCTTCTTGAAAGTCCACTCATTCTTTACCCAGAAACCCAGAAAATTTGAGCTGATTCACATCTCTCCTAAACAAACTGAGCTGTGGCTTCGCAGACGGGAGCTCCCCACTGCAAACACCAGTCCTTTCCAGGGATCTCAAAAACAGTTTCTGGTTTCCCCACTGTGCCTTTGTTTGCATTCTGCCACCCTGCTGGGCAAGGTCTCATCTTTGTATTCTTTTTTTTTTGTACCGGGCATCGAATCCGGACCTTGCACTTGCGAGGCAGGCACCAGAACCACTGAGCTAAATCCCCAGTCCTCATCTTTGTATTCTCGACATTGCCTGTCAGCCAATTCAATTACTCACCGGCTGCAGGTCGGGGAACAGTCCCTCAAACCTGGCTGGAACCCACAGAAAATCGCTGAGATGCAGGACTCCGTGATCCACCCTCCATTCTGCCCCAAGTGCCGACTAGAAAGCCTGGGAGGAAGAACGACACAGGGTCAAGCTAGCCCCACGGTCTAAGAGGTGACGTCTCAGCGGGCTGCCCTGACTGCTTGGGAGTCCCCGGGGACAGGACACGCCCAGAGATCCAGCAGGCCCAGAGACCCAGCAGGCGGTGAACCCTTAGATCTCAGCTCCACCACCCTTCCCCCAACCTTTGCTCAGGGGGAAAGGTTCAAGGTGGGCAGGTGCTGGGCCTTCTGGCGCGCTGCTTCTCAGGAGCCCCAGCTGTGTGCTCCAGGCTTCATCTGCTATGTTTTCAGCAAGGAAAGTAAATATCTTGTATATAGTTCCATAGTGGTCTGGCCCTGATTATGCACGATCACGTTCCAGAAATACGGCTGCTGTGGCTGGAAGGCGCCGGACTCGCGGAAGACTCTTGGAACTTCCTCTTTTTGTTTTTTAATTTAGTTTGAACGACTGGCTGGTGGTTGGAAAGTGGTCAGCTCGGATTCCTCATTCTGAACACAGCCTCGGTGTTACCATGCAGGTGAGAACTGGGAAGCAACAGCTCACTGAGCTTTCCACTAACCCCTGGTGGCCCCACGCAGCCCCAGGCCGACCAGACACCTCCCCAGCCCCAGGCCCACACTCAGAGGCATCCTCATTCGTCTGGGACCCAGTAAAATCTCTTAAACTTGAAGGGTTGGCAAGAGAGGAAAGGAGCCAGGCAACGGAATAGCGGAAACATCCTCTTGGTCACATGCATTTTATTGCAAATCAAGAAGCTATCTAACAGCTGCCAAATCTTCTGGCTCCAGTGCTCCAAATGTTGACTGTTCCTCACACCTCAACACAGGGTGCGGAGCCTGCTTCGGAGCTATTCAGATTTCCCATTCTCTTTCAGCTTCGATCTACCCCCACCTGCCTGGCTGCATTTGGAGATGATTTGCCTTTTTTTTCAATTCGCCAGACCATGTGGCTCCCATACTTACCTGAGTTGGCTGTTTCCCCTCCCACTCCCCTGTAAGGAGAATTCTGAATCTCCTCCTGAGATAGGAAAGCCGGGTTGAGGAAGGGTCAGAAAAAGGAAGCTGAGCACAAAGTGCAGGCGTGCAATATCATATTCTTCTCTGAGTGCCTTTGATTCATTCCAGAAAAAAAGTACAGCAGGAGAAGTAATTTTAATGGGTGTTCTCCAGCCCTTGGACTGACTCACTAATTCCCAGTTTTGAACCAGGCTCATGCACAGGAACCTAGCCTTATGGGCCCTTGCATCTCCCAAAGGGCTTGGCAAGGTTCTGACCACACTGTAAGCGCTAAGGTTCACAGAATGGATGTTGCTATAGACAAGGGGCAGTTGAGTGCAACTGGATGCTGTGAGTAGGCTGTGCCTGTGCGGTCCATTTCAGTATCCTACAAGAGACTATCTCGGGAGGGTCCTCACTCACCTTCAACCCAAAGCCCAAACACAGCTTGGGAAACCCGAGCCTAGAGGGAGCCCACTCCGAGGTGACTGGTAACAAAGCAGGGCATCACTGTGACCTCGGTGCGACGGTGCCCCTTTCCTGACCCTCAAGGGCCAGCGAGCAGTCCACCAAACTGAGTCCACGCACGCTCAGACAACCAGGAGCACTGCCAATCCCAGTGAATTTACTCTGGGTAAAGGGGAGCCCGGGCTGGGCCTCAGATGCCGTAGGTGCAGCACGTTGGCTGAGGCCCGCAGCCTGACCCCGGCTTTGCTGCTCCCTTGGGCCTGCGGGGAAGCAGCAGGAATTCTCCGAGCAGACGCAGAAGCGCTTAGGCAGCGGGGCTTGACCTTAACTAGACGGGGCTCCGGTGTCACCCACCTCCGACCTTATTAACTGCGTCTGTGACTGGTGATGCCTCCCTCAGGCGTTAACCTTAGCGCTCCTTGCGCGTGAGGCTCGGTGGGCGCAGTCCTGGCCGCGTGGCGCGCACCCCGGAAGTGCTTGCCGAGACCCGGAAGCAGCAGGAGCTCGGACGCCCTGGTCTCCGGGGTGACCCCAATGCACCGCCCACTTCGGAGGCCCCGGTTCGCCCAGCTGTGGTCTAGGGCCGGGTCCCCTCCTGGGCCGCTTCTGGGGTCCCTACTATCTGCTCGCCGGAGAGGGAGAGGGCAGCTCCCTGAAGAGACCTCGAGCGCGCCGATTTCCATCCCTCGTTTTCACGCCGCCGTTCTGCGCTGCGGTGGGTAGAGGGAGGCAAGGGGGAGGAGGGATTTACAATAGGCGCCGGAGTGAATAAACTCCCCGAAGATTACAGTGTAAATTTACTAGGGGGTCTTCGGTTGTGATTCATAATTCCGCACGTAATAAAATGTCCACCGCCACCTCCGCCCTTTACTTCCCGCCTGCCAGCCTCTCCCCCGCGAGCCGGGCTGGGCGCGAACCCCGGGAGCGCGAGAGGCCGCCGCGCACCCCGCAGCTTGCCGGGGAGCCGGGCTCGCGGGCGCCAGGCGGGCCCCGAGATCCGCCGTCGTAAGAATGCCTCAGATCCAACCCGGGCTCGTTTCCGTGACACAGGAAACATCTGGGAGTTTTCGCCGGGCGTTTGGGAAAGTACTTACTTCCGAACTTGGCGCTAAGGTGTTCTAGGATGCAGACAAAGCCGGGTCTGAAAGGGGGGAGGGGGCCGAGGGAATGGCAGCCCTGCCAGCTGCCTGGGTGCAAACTTGGCAGGGGGGGGCTAACTGGTGGCAAGCACTTGGGTGAAGGACGAATTAAACACTTAGACCCGCGTCCGCGCGTTCTGGCCTCATTGTTTTAATGTCTGTACTACTTAGTTGCAGTTTGAGAAAGAATAATGCCTTTACATTCAGAACAACTTCAAAGACCAGGGGTTGCTCAATATGGAGCACATATGGTAGTCTCCGAAGGTCTTGACTGCCAAAATATGTTTCTCAGTATTTTTCTCTTTTCTTTTCTTTCATTCCCTGCCCCCCCACTTTTTTTTTCTCCCCAAATGGGAGGGAGCTGCGGGCTCAGGTTACCTAGGACGGTTTGCGTTCACAGGAAGCAGTTGGAGGCTATGCCCGAGAGGCCTTTCAGGACCAGAATCTGCACTGGGAAGGGACTGTGAGGATGAGTGGGCTATAGGGACCAGATCCCAAAAGCAGCAACTTGCCCGGGTCCCAGGCTTGCCTGTGGCAGGGTTGAAATATTATCAGAGTCAGAGATGTTAGGTCGCTTTCTGTATTATACAATGACATTTTTCTGCAAACATTTTCCTGTTACTAACCGCTTCCATAGTTTCGTCAAGATATACTGGCTAGTATCCCCAGGCCTTAGCACGCTCCGTATATAGGGACACTTAGGAAACATTTACCAAATGAAGATTGAACAGACTAAGTGAAGGCAATAGCCTGTCGATCTACTTTTTAATTTCTAAGGAAGATTCGGTTGCAAAGCTCCTCTTATTACTATTATCTAGACCACTGCCCCAGTTTGTTTGTTTTTTTAAAATACTTAGCAGACAGGGGCAGAGGATAGTTGGGTAAAAGTTTAGTTAGTTTGCTTCAAGAGCTCTCCAGGGAAATCTCAGTATGTTAGGGGTCATTGAAATCATCTGTGAATTGTCCTGAAGATAACCCGAGACCCCAAAAGTAAAGGTATTTGCCCAGGGGGCACAGCTGGGCCAGAGCTGGGGAACTGCCCTCTTCCCATGCTTGGTGCAGGCTGGGCACCATCCCACATCACCATGTGGGGGAACAAGCTGGATAACTTCCTTTTTTCCCCCTCATTGATTAAATGGACTCCTTTCATCACGCCTGAAAAATGAATTCAGGATATTATCCTTCAGTAAATTTACATGCAGAGTTAGTATTAAAGGCAGTGGTGAGTTCTGAGGACTCCCATTTAAAAGAAGATCCATGCTGTCGCCAGAACATGCAGCTCTTTCTAACACAATATTGATGATGGTAGGGGAAGGAAGCACAGCACACATGGAGCTGATTAAAAGTGAATCTTATCAAATCTTCCAGCTTTCTGATGACATACATGATATACACAGAGACCAGTGGGCAAATTACCCTACCAATAGTTAGAAAACAAACCTGTACTTTAGACCTAGACTTTGCCATCAACCTGCTGCATGTTTGGCCACTCAGTTTCACTAATCTGTTTTTCCCTCTATCTTTCTCTGTCTCTGTATGTCTGTTTCTCTTTTTTTTTTTGGTACCGGGGATCAAACTTGGGACCTTGGGATTGCAGGGCAGGTGGCGGGACCGCTAGAGCTAGATCCCCGGCCCTGTATGCCTGTTTCTCTATCTGTGAATATACATATATAAAATATATATACACATTAATATCTCAGTTTACAAACTTAGTTTGTTTTATGACTTTGGAGGAAGATGACCATCGTTGCGTTTGTCGCCTGATGTGGAGTTTGTAAATGAAGCAGAATTTTGTGGAACACTTTTGTTTGAGAACTGAATTGTTTGTGAATAGAAGTGTCTGTGAATTGAAGTATTGCAATATACAAGCATATACATATAAATATTAATTCTTAAGTGATCTGTTTGTTACATAAATCTGACTTCAGTTCTCATGTTCTCTCAATATATATATATATATATATATATATATATATATATATATATATATATCTCAACATTCAATGAGCCCCTTACCCATGTCATATGGAAGCCACAGAGCTAATCCCAGAATCTCGCTCATTTCTTATATGAAGTACTGAGAATGTTAAACTTAGAAAAGGCACAGCTCCCAGTGCAGAGTAGGAGGCTTCCAGGCCAACCTACCACCGCTCCCAGCACAGAGGAGGTGAGCCCTGTGGGTGCCAGCAGCACCCCCCTCCTTGAAATGAGAACACATAAACAAGCCTCAGAACCAGACTTCCAGATCACCTACAGCAACCCCAAAGGGAAACAAGATGGAACACTGATACTCAACCACCTGGACTCCCTGAAATAGCAATGAAAGAGAATCTGGAAAAAATGAAATCAGAAATAGTTTCTCACATAACAGCAGAGACTGTGCCCATAGTGCAAGACATGATTAATAAATGTAGAGAGGACACAGATTAAAAAAATAGAGGAGCTGAGGAACATGATAGAATCCCAACATAGGAAACAAATAGAATCCATAAAACAGATCCAAACAGATTTCCAGGAGATTAAAAGCTCCATTGAAAGTCTATGCAGCAGAATGAGCCAATGTGAGGATGGAATTTCAGATATAGAAGATAAGATTGCAATTAGTGACCAGGAAAAAAAATTGTCTTTAAAATTGTAAGGAACCACGAGAAATCAATCCAGCAGCTGCTACACGATGCAAAGAAGAATAACATTAGACTGACTGGAGTCAATGAAGAAACAAGAGAGAGTGCAGGTGACATAAAAAGCTGCTCACAGAAGCAATGGCAGAAAACTTCCCAAGCAGGGAAAAAGAACTTGACATACAGATAAGTGAGGCATATAGGACTCCAAATAACCTTGATCAAAAAAAATCTACACATAGGCATGTAATTGTTAAGATTCCAGAAACCCAACAGAAGAATAAAGTTCTACAAGCAGTTAGAGAAAAGAAATAAATCACATACAAAGGAAAGACCATCAGAATCACAGCAGACTTCTCAATGCAAACGCTCAAGGCAAGAAGAGCTTGGAGTGACATATTTCAAGCCCTAAAGGAAAACAGCCTCCAACTCAGATTGATGTACCCTGCAAAACTATCTTTCAAAATTGATGGAGATATAAGATACTTTCATGATAAAGAGCACCTCGGGAACTTCATGAATACCAAACCGGCACTCCAAAAAATTTTAGACAAAATCCTAGGAAAAGACAACAAGGATCATAGCCCCAGGAGCACAGCAGAATGAATCCACCGAGCACAACAAGAAATTAAAGGCAAAGGGGGAGAATCCAACAATAAGAAAAAGTCATGACAATGATGACTCAATACGTATCAGTTATAACCGTCAATGTTAATGGTCTCAACTCACCAATCAAAAGAAACAGACTGGAAGAATGGGTCAAGAAGCAAAATCCAACAATATGCTGCATACAAGAAACATGCTTAATTCAAAAAGAAATTCATAGACTGAAAGTTAAAGGGTGGAAAACAATATTCCATGGGACAGGAACCTGAAAAAAAGCAGGAGTAGCTATCCTCTTTGCAGACCAAGTGGAATTCAAACCCACACTGATTAAGAGAGACAAAGAAGGACACTACATCCTTGTAAAGGGAACAATCCAAGAGGAAGAGACGACAATCATAAATATCTATGCATCAAACACTGGTGCACCCAACTATATAAAACAAATAATAACAGACATAAAAAATCATATAAGCACTAATATAATAGTAGTGGGGGACCTCAATACCCCACTGTCACAGATAGATCAACTAGATAGAAAACAAACAACAAAATACTGGAACTGAATCAAATTCTTGAACAAATGAACTTAACAGATGTTTACAGAGCATTCCACCCCACAAAATCAGAATACACATTCTTTTCAGCTGCACAAGGGTTGTTCTCCAAAATAGACCACATACTCGCTCATAGAACATATTTAAGTAAGTGCAAAGGAATTGAAGTTATCCCCTGTATATTATCAGACCATAATGCGATGAAATTGGAGATCCATAGCAAAAGAAACCAGAAAAATTTCATAAACACATGGAAATTGAACAACACACTTCTGAAGAACCAATGGGTCACAGAACATTGAATAAATCAGTTTCCTTCAATTAAATGACAATGACAATACAATATATCAGAATCTGTAGGACACAATGAAAGCAGTCTTACGAGGGAAATTCATAGCATTGAATACACATATTAGGAAAACAGAGCAAGCCCAATTAACCTAATATTGAACCTCAAGCTTCTAGAAAAAGAAGAGCAGGACAAACCCAAAGCCTGTAGAATGGAGGAAACTGTAAAGATCAGGGCAAAAATCAATGCAATGGAGACTAAGAGAACAATACAAAAAGTCAATGAAGCCAAGAGTTGGTTCTTTGAAAGAATAAACAAAATTGACAAAACCTTAGCTATTCTTATAAGAAAAAGGAAAGAAAGGCCCAAATCCATGCAATTAGGAAGGAAAAGGATGAAATTACAATGGACCCAGCAGAAATCCAGAGGATCATCAGTACCTACTTAGAGAACTTATACACCAATAAGATGGAAAACACAGAAGAATTGGACAGATTTCTAGATACATATGAATTACCAAAGTTGAACAAAGAAGACCTAAAAATTCTAAACAACCCAATAACAATCAATGAAATTGAAAACATAATTAAAAACTTAACAACTAAGAAAAGCCCGGGTCCTGATGGCTTCATTGCTGAATTCTACAAGACATTTAGAGAGGAACTACTGCCACTACTGTTTAAACACTTCAATGAAATTAAAAGGGAAGCAATACTCCCAAAGTCATTCCTGGAAGCAAGGATTACCTTGATCCCCACAACTGAAAAAGACCCAACTGTAAAAGAGAACTACAGGCCAATGTCACTAATGAACATAGATGGAAAAAGCAGAAGATCATCAAGAACATCATGCACCCTGACCAAGTGGGATTCATCCCAGGGATGCAGGGATGATTCAACATACACAAATCAATCAGTGTAATACACTATATCAATAGAGCCAAGGACAAAAACCATATGATCATATCAATAGATGCAGAAAAAGCATTTGACAAAATCCAATGTGCATTTATGATAAAAACCCTACAAAATATTGGAACAGATGGTCTCTACCTCAATGTGATAAAAGCCATCTATGAAAAAGCAACAGCTAGTATCATATTAAATGGTCAGAAACTAAAACCATTCATACTAAAATCAGGAACAAGACAAGGATGTCCGCTATCACCATTCCTGTTCAATATAGTTTTTGGAAACATCAGCCATGGCAATTAGACAACAGAAAGAAATGGAATAAAAATAGGAAATGAAGAAGTCAAATTGTCATTATTTGCAGATGACATGATACTCTATATAGAAGACCCCAAGAACTCCACCAAAAGTCTTCTAGACTTAATAACCAAATTCAGTAGAGTAGCTAGATACAAGGTCAACACACAAAAATCAATAGCTTTCCTCTAGACAAACAACAAACTCACCAAGAGAGAAATAGGGCAAACAATTCCTTTCACAATAGCATCCAAAAACCTGACATACCGAGGAATCAGCCTAACAGAAATCAAAGACCTCTTCTCTGAAAGCTATAGCACTTTAAAAAGAGAGATTGAAGATGATATCAGAAAATGGAAAGACATCCTTTGCTCCTGGGTAGAAAGGATCAACATAGTGAAAATGGCCATACTTCCAAAACTGTTATGTAGATTCAGTGCAATCCCAATTGAAATCCCAGCAGCATACTTCATAGACCTTGAGAAAACAATTCAAAAATTCATTTGGAACAAGAAGAGACACAGAATAACAAAAGCAATTCTAGGTAACAGAGACATGGCAGGGGGTATTACAACCCCCAACTTGAAACTATACTACAAAGCTACTGTGATAAAAACAGCAAGGTACTGGCAAAGAAGCAGACCTGAGGACCAGTGGAACAGATTAGAAGATGTAGAAACAACTCCAGACATACTCAGCCATCTCATCTTCAACAAAGGAGCCAAACACCCTCACTGGAGGAAAGATAGCCTCTTTAATAAATGGTGCTGCAGAAATTGGGTTTCAACTTGCCAAAGACTAAAACTAGACCTATATCTGTCACCATGCACTAAACACTAAAGTCGAAATGGATTAGAGATCTAAATATTAAAACAGAAACTCTGAACCGGCTGGAACAGTGTTTAGGTAGAACTCTTGAAGACATTGGTGTAGGAAAAGATTCTATACACAAAACCTCAGTTGCCCATGAACTAGCACAAACAACAAGTGGGATCTCTTCTTACTAAAAAGCTTCTGCACAGCAACAAACAGTGTGAAGAGACAACCCACAATGTGGGAAAAAATTTTCACCAACTATCCCTCAGACAAAGGTCTACTATCTGGAATCTATAAAGAACTTTAAAAAATCAGATCTCCCAACTTTAAAGATCCAATCCCAAAATGGGCATCTGAAATGAAGAGACATTTCTCAGACGAAGTAGAAATGGCAAGTGAACATATGACAAAATATTCAACATCACTGGTCATTTGAGAGATGCAAATGAAAACAATGCTGAGATTCCACCTCACCGCAGAAAGAATGGCTGCTGTCAAGAAATCAACCAATAACAAATGCTGGTGGGGCTGTGGGGAAAGAAGAACCCTCCTCCACTGCTGGTGGGTGTGTAGACTGCTGTAACCATCATGGAAATCATTATGGAGATACCTCAAAGAACTAGGACTGGAAGTCCCACTTGACTCAGCTATTCCCCTGCTGAATATCTTCCCCAAAGAATTAAAAAAAATCATACCACAGTGATATATGTGCACCCATGTTCCTAGCAGCACAGTTTGTAATAGCTAAACCTTGGAAACAGCCCAAATGCCCATCAACTGGAGACTGGATAAAGAAAATGTGTTTAAAAAATAAAATAAAATGGAGTACTACTCAGCCATAAAAAATGACAAATTAGAGACATTTATTGCTAAATGGATGCACATTGAGGCGATACTCTTAAGTGAACTGAATAGGACACTCGTGTAAATAGTGAATTCTCTAGTGTGAGAAATTGAAAGTAAATAAGGACTAAAAGGTATAATAGATAATGTGAAATTGGAAGAAAAGGTGCGAAGGGGAAGGGGAAGTGGGAGGGGTAGAGGAAAGGAAAGAAGGGAATGGAATTAATATGAGAAAATTTAAAAAAGAAAACAAAGTCTTTGTAAATAGGGAGGGATGGAGGGGGTGAAGGGAGGGCAAGGCAATGGGGAAAAATAAGGACCAAGAGATTATGTAAAGGTGCAAATTTCCAATGATGAATGTCATTATATTGTATGCCTAAATTGTACCAATATAAAGGATATACAGTTAAGAACACTAGTTATCGAGTCGCTCCTCGGCCGAGCTGTGTGGGGCGGGGCCCGGAGCCGCCGAGCCAGCGCGTTTTCCGGGTGAGCAAGACCCGCCTGCCCTCGTCGAGAAAACTCTTCCTCCCGACCTAGCCGGGGCGGCGGTGCCAGGATGTCCGGGCGGGGACCTCCCCTCCCCCTGCTGCGCGCGCCCCGCTGGGTGTGGGCGCCGAGCTTCAGATCAAGTTTGCGCGGGTCCCCGTCCCCGAGGCGGGCGCGTCCCGGCTAGACAGGGAAGGGAACCCGCGCGCCGGGGCGGAGGCCGAGGGCTCGTGGCTGCGGCGGCGGCGGGAACTGGGTGTGGAGGGCGGCCCCGACCCGCACCGGCCCCCGAGAGGGCGGACTGCGCGTAGCCCGGAGCAGGGAACCCCCGGCGGCCGCTCGCGAGAGTCCACAGCCCGCGCCGCCTCCGGGTGAGGACAGTGTCCTGGCCTCGAGTCTGTCAAGGAAAATGAAGTTGAGATGCCAGTTCACCGTGTTCGGCAGCGCGACCTTCTGCGTGGTCATCTTCTCTCTCTACCTGATGCTGGACCGGGGTCACTTAGACTACCCTAGGGGCCCGCGCCGGGAGGGCTCCTTCCCGCAGGGCCAGCTCTCAATGTTGCAAGAAAAAATAGACCATTTGGAGCGTTTGCTGGCTGAGAATAATGAGATCATCTCAAATATTAGAGATTCGGTCATCAATTTGAGTGAGTCTGTGGAGGACTGTTCGAAAAGTTCACCAGGCAATTTCAGCCAAGGTGCAGGCTCTCGTCTTCTGCCATCACAGGTGTCCCTTCAGGTCGACCCTAAGGACTGCCTCTTTGCTTCACAAAGGGGAAGCCAGGATCCCGATATGCAGATGTTGGATGTTTACAATCTAATTGCTTTTGATAATCCAGATGGTGGAGTGTAGAAGCAAGGATTTGACATCAAGTATGAAGCTAATGAATGGGACTCGGAGCCCCTGCAAGTGTTTGTCGTCCCTCATTCCCATAATGACCCAGTTTGCTACAAAATGGTCAGTTGGAAATTGTGACAGGTGGCTGGGTTATGCCTGATGAAGCTACTCCACATTATTTTGCCTTAATTGACCAACTTATTGAAGGATATCAGTGGCTGGAAAAAAACCTAGGAGTGAAGCCTAGGTCTGGTTGGTCCATTGATCCTTTTGGACACTCACCAACAATGGCTTATCTTCTGAAACGTGCTGGATTTTCACACATGCTTACCCAGAGAGTTCATTATCCAGTTAAAAAACACTTTTCGTTGCGTAAAACGTTGGAGTTTTATTGGAGACAGAATTGGGATCTGGGATCTGTCACCGATATTTTTTGCCACATGATGCCCTTCTACAGCTATGACATCCCTCACACTTGTGGGCCTGATCCTAAAATATGCTGCCAGTTTGATTTTAAAAGGCTTCCTGGAGGCAGATTTGGTTGTCCCTGGGGAATCCGTCCAGAAGCAATATTTCCTGGAAATATCCACAGCAGGGCTCAGTTGCTTCTAGATCAGTACCGAAAGAAGTCAAAACTTTTCCATACTAAAGTTGTTCTGGCCCCGCTTGGAGATGATTTTCGCTACAGTGAATACTCAGAATGGGATATTTACAGTTCAGGAATTATGAGCAGCTTTTTAATTATATGAATTCTCAGACTCAGTTTAATGTAAAGATACAGTTTGGAACCTTATCAGACTATTTTGATGCACTGGATAAAGCAGATGCAGCTGAGAGGAGGAATGGCCAGTCAATGTTCCCTCTTGTAAGTGGAGATTTTTTCACATACGCTGACCGAGGTGATCATTACTGGAGTGGCTACTTTACATCTAGACCCTTTTATAAATGAATGGATAGGATCATGGAGTCTCATTTAAGGGCTGCTGAAATTCTTTACTATTTCACCCTCAAATAAGCTCAGAAATACAAGATACGTAAATTTCTTTCATCACCATATTACACAGCACTGACTGAAGCAAGAAGGAATTTGGGATTGTTTCAACATCATGATGCTATCAAAGGAACTGCAAAAGATTGGGTAGTTGTGGATTATGGTACCAGACTCTTTCACTCATTAATTGGTTTGGAGAAAATAATTGGAGACTCTGCATTTCTTCTTATTTTGAAGGACAAACTCACGTATGAATCTTACTCTTCTGATTCTTTCATAGAGATGGATTTGAAACAAAAGTCACAAGATTCTCTGCCACAAAAACATATAATACAACTGAGTAAGAAGGAGCCAAGGTATCTGGTGGTCTATAATCCTTTAGAACAAGACCAGAACTTGGTGGTTTCAGTCTGTGTGAGTTCCCCCAAGGTGCAAGTGCTTTCTGACTCCGGGAGACCTGTGGAGGTTCAAGTCAGTGCAGTTTGGAATGATGCAAGCACTATTTCAGGACAAGCCTATGAGATTTCTTTTCTAGCACATATACCACCACTAGGACTGAAAGTGTGTAAGATTTTAGAATCAGACAATTCCAATTCACATTTGGCTGATTATGTCGTGTATAATGGTAAAATGGAAGAGAGTGAAATTTTCAAGATAAAGAATATGATAAATGCCAAGGAAGCTATCACTCTGGAGAACTCCTTTATTATACTTCAGTTTGATCAATCTGGGCTTATGGAGAAAATGATAACTAAAGAAGACGGTAAACACCATATAGTAAAAGTGTGATTTTCCTGGTATGGAACCATGAGTAAAAGAGACAAGAGTGGTGTCTACCTCTTCCTACCTGATGGTAATGCCCAGCTTTATGTTTACACAGCACTACCCCTTGTCAGACTGACACATGGAAGGATTTATTCAGAAGTGACTTGCTTTTTGGACCATGTTACCCATAAAGTCCAACTGTACAACATACATGGAACAGAAGGACAGTCTGTTGAAATTTCTAATATTGTGGACATCCGAAATTTATATAACCATGAAATTGCAATGAGAATTTCTTCTGAAATAAACAGCCAAAATAGATTTTACACAGACCTAAATGGATACCAGATTCAGCCTAGAATAACAATGAGCAAACTGCCTCTTCAAGCAAATGTCTACCCTATGACCACGATGGCGTATGTCCAGGATGCTGAGCACCAGCTGACACTGCTCTCTGCTCAGTCTTTAGGTGTTTCGAGTTTGATAAGGGTCATATTGAAGTCATCATGGATAGAAGACTCATGCAAGATGATAATCGTGGCCTTGGGCAAGGTGTCCATGATAACAAGATTACAGCTAATTTATTTCGAATACTGCTAGAAAAAAGAAGTGGCATGGATATGAAAGAAGAAATGAACTCGAATGATTATCCTTCCCTCCTCAGCCATATAATGTCCTCTTTCCTGAATCATCCAGTCTTTCCAATGGCAGTAAAAGCAGAGTTCTCCTCACCTACCCTTCAGCTGCTGAATCAATTCCCCCCATTACTATCATCTTTGCCTTGTGACATTCATCTGGTTAACCTCCGGATAATTCAGTCAAAGGTGGGAACTGGGTATTCTGATGAGGCAGCCTTGATCTTCCACAGGAAAAGATCTTCCAGTTCCCTAGCAGAGACACAGGGCTGCTTTGTTCTACTACTCAGGGAAAGATGTTGGTACAGAAAATTTTTAACAAGTTTACTATTGAAAATCTCACACCTTCATCATTATCCTTGATGCATTCACCTCCAGATGCCCAAAATGTAAGTGAGATCAACTTGAGTCCTATGGAAATCAGCACATTCCGAATCCAGTTGAGGTGAACCTGACTTTCAGATTTTGATTGGGAAGCAATGGCTTTTACAACTTCCTTGGTTTGATGTGCAATAAAGAAGCACATTATTTTAGCTTCTGACTACTGTGAGAACATGAATTATGTGGGTTTTTTTTAAACCAGTTGAGTAAGAAAGAAAAAAAAAGCCATGCTATCAACCAGGATTCTTTCTCTTTTCCTTTTTTTAAGTTTCTCCCATGAACTACCACTATCAGTGTAAATTGATGGTAACAAATGAAGAAATGTTTAAAGACAACCTCTCAACAGATTGTATCTCAGGTTAAATGCTAACTAATTATGTTTGTGTTGAGGGTTGTGAAGAGATCATTATAAGTATTTGTGTTACTGATCCTTCATTAGTTTTACAAAAGTACCTATTTGACCAAAATTGAATAACAGGTTGGTGGGTAACAGCTAAGGCCAAAATGGTTGCAATCATGCATATAAGTTACAAAAACGTTGTGTGTTAAAATATGTGGAAAAGTGCAATCCCTCAACCCTTATGATAAACATAGTTGATTTTCACATCGTTTTCTAATGAGCCTCTTGGCTCTTTGTATTTCCAGATATATCTGATTTTGAATCATTCATCAGTAGAAAAAAAAAAGAGGCATATTTTCATTACTTGACAGTATGGGATAGGCGCAATTTATTCCACTGTCACTAACATAGAAGAAGCAATTCCATAGGTACCATAAACCTATTTTAGGTACCACAAGGTGTCTTTTTACACAGCTCATTTGAATACAGGTGTTCTGAGATGGGGTTTTCTATTTTAAAATTACCATATCAAAATAAATGTGCCTTATTTTTTTATAAGTCTTGTTAAATCTTTTGGTGTCCATATTACTGTTTGGGCAAGGGGGAATATGGGGAGGTTGGGACAAGGATAGGTACTTTCTATGATATATAAATTGTGTAGAGTACTGCGCATCGAGCGGGAGCAGAGGAGATAACCTTCTGTTAAGTGATGACATTATCACCGATGGCTTTCATTCCTGTGAAAGTGATGATGATGACAGGGCTTCGCATGCCAGCTCTAGTCACTGGACTCCAAGGCCAAGGATAGGTCCATATACTTTTGTTCAACAACATCTCATTATTGGCACAGATCCTCGAACAATTCTTAAAGATTTACTACCAGAAACAATTCCACCACCTGAACTAGATGACATGACATTGTGGCAGATTGTCATTAATATCCTTTCAGAGCCACCGAAAAGGAAAAAAAGAAAAGATATTAATACAATTGAAGATGCTGTGAAATTACTGCAAAAGTGCAAAAAAATAATAGTTCTAACTGGAGCTGGGGTATCTATTTCATGTGGAATACCTGACTTTAGGTCAAGAGATAGTATTTATGCTCGCCTTGCTGTTGACTTCCCATATCTTCCAGATCCTCAAGAGATGTTTGATATTGAATATTTCAGAAAAGATCCAAGACCATTCTTCAAGTTTGCGAAGGAAATATATCCTGGACAGTTCCAACCGTCTCTCTGTCATCAGTTCATAGCCTTATCAGATAAAGAAGGAAAACTACTTTGCAACTATAGGCAGAATATAGATACCTTGGAACAAGTTGCAGGAATCCAAAGGATAATTCAATGTCATGGTTCCTTTGCAACAGCATCTTGCTTGATTTGTAAATATAAAGTTGACTGTGAAGCTGTACGAGGAGATATTTTTAATCAGGTGCCCACCTGATGATGAACCACTTGCTATCATGAAGCCAGAGATTGTCTTTTTTGGTGAAAATTTACCAGAACAGTTTCATAGAGCCATGAAGTATGACAAAGATGAAGTTGATCTCCTCATTGTTATTGGGTCTTCCCTGAAAGTGAGACCAGTAGCACTAATTCCAAGGACTGGAGTAATGGCTGAGAGGGGGCAGCGAATGCCAGCCATGCACCGGAAGGTACCAGCCCACCGACGAGCACACTGGCTGCAGCAGGAGTCCATGGCGCTCCTGCCACCACACACAGGTGCTCAGGCCTCGGCATCCAGCGGCCACTGGGCTCAGCTCTGGGGCACAGCTATAACTTCTACTGTGATATTGAAGAAAAATTGTGAGAAGAGAAATCTTTGCCATATTTCTGATCTCAGTGAGAAAGATTTGTGCCTCTCATCATGCACAGCAGCGATGGTATCCATCAGTGTCTTGTACATGTTCTTTCAAGGGATACTACTGAGAATATCCATTAATGGAATGTTGCTCCAAGAATGATGCAGGCAGGGTCAGGTGAAGAAGCCACAATGCAACCAGACTTATGGTCCCTAATGTTGAAGATATTTGAAGTCTTTATATTCTGAGATGGTTCGTTATGCAGTGATAATTGAACCAGGATGCTGATTTCTGTGAAGACATCAGGATCTGGGAGACAGAGGAGGGCAAGGAGCTGTTCTGCCTCCTCTTGGACATCAGAGAGCCCCTGTGATGGAGATGTGGAAGCCACACCAGCCCCATGCACAGGATCTTGCTATGTAGTTCGGGCTGGCCTTGAACACAGTATGTAGCTGAGGGTGACTTCAAATGCATATCCTCAGTCTCCTGGTGCTGAGATTACAAGCATCCTCCACCACATCTGGAAGCAGTTAACAATTTGCTGGCAACTCATGACCTGACACTCTCTTCCTGATAAACGCTGCTGCTCCCAGCTGGCTGCACAGCCATGAAGGGTAAACAAGCCATGCTCCAAAGGGGACTGTCCTATACAAGCTATCTTCTTCAGGTTCACCTCTTTGCAGATCCTGAAATCAAGATATCAATAGCTCAACAATGCTGGTATCAGGTTGACCCTCATGTAGAAGAAATTTGTTATACAACTTTCTAGAGCAGGCCCAGGGACACCATAGCCACATAAAATCCTCAGATGTACTTCACAGTGCAAAACAGCAAAAAACTCGAGGTGCAGAGCACCCCCAGTGCCAAGGAGGTGAGCTGCATGGGTGCCAGCAGCACCACTCTACCCCACCCCGGTGGCTGCACTGAGACAGTATTTGGATCCACAGCACAGAGGTGCAGGGGGTCATAAAGGACATTGTTCTGAGCTCCAGAAGACAGAGCAGAAGTGAGCATCAGAAAGAGGGCCTCTCTCAAGCTCCTTGATGAAAATGGAAGCCCATTGGAAAAGTGAAGAAAATTTCAGCAATAAAGGCACCCCAGACCACTGTAGTTGCACACTGAATCAGGCAGGATGGTGTGTGACTGCAGTCCCAGCGTGCTGAACAGCTGAGGTAAGAAGGTTACATGGTGGAGTCCAGCCTGACCAATTTGGTGAGTTAGTGAGACCCTTAGTGGGTATCTGGAGTAAAATGTCTGAGGGTATAGTTCACTGAGGAGATGCAGAGTACAAGCCCCAGTAATGCAAAAGTGAAAAACTAACAGATAGATGAGAAACAGAAAAAAATATTCATAGATACTTAGATAAAAATAACAAGTGGCCACTGATTTATTTAGTATGAAGAAAAAATGGCTGTCATGGGTGGAGACAAGGGGAGAGTCACCACAGTCCCGGGCCTGACTCTCCTGACAATGCAGAAGGTTGTGGAAGAATCAGATAGAGACCAAAAGCATAGAAGCAAAGTTGTACTTTTATTGAGCAAGCATGCAAGAGTACAGCTGCCTTCTCACAGAGAGACAGGCAAGGGTGCCTGAAACAGAGCCACCATTGCAGGGGGCTCAAGATGCTGGTTTTGTAGTAGTTGGGGGCCTATCCTGCCTCTAGGCTGAGGCCACCCCTACTTGATTGGTTAATGATTAATTTAGCTCATTACTAGGGACAACAAGGAAGGGTCTTTTCAGGGGCCTTTTACATCTTAGGGCCAAGGTTCTTTTTCCTTTTGATCTTAGCAAACCAAGCTTTGCAGGGTACAGCATGAAGAGGAGGTGTATCCTCAGCAGACTGTCAGCTTTTTATGGGTGGTTAAGCCTGTTCTGCCAGCTATCTGAAGTCCTTTGGAGAGGGGCTCATCTCTCCCTGCCTAGGGGGTCTCTATCCCTACAGGGCTATAGGCTTTTCTATTACATGGAAACTCAGGTTATGGAACCCCAAGACATGAGCTCACCTCCTTGGCAACATCTCCAAACAGAACTTGGAGCTGTTGCTAATGGGTGTCACAATCTTGTAACTGCTGTCTCCCAAGCTCACTTGGCCAGAGACGGTCAACAGCAAATATGCTGAACTGCTTCTCCACTTCGAGAGGCTGCAGCCTCAAGACCCCAGGTAGAGAAAGTATCTGTGAAAGATTAAGAAGATGGCTGACTCCACCCAGACACCACAGGCCACACTGCAGCAGCTGCGGGACTGTCACAGACACCCCAGGGACGGTCTCCCTGGGAGTGACCACCAGTGACCTACCAAAATCAAGGTACCCCAGTGAAGGCTCCCTAAGCCCAAATACCAATGGCACAGAAACTGGGAAGAGCATGGGGCAAGTATCATCAGCCCCAGAAACACCCAGTAGCTCTGGGAAGGCCTCCCCAGAGCCAGGCACAGAAAACCTAGAGAGTCAAAGTCCAAGGGCAGAGACCGAAGTCACAGCCACTGGCCCCCAAGAGACACTGAGAAGCCTGGTCTACATCCATCCAGGCCTGGCCAGCACTATTGGAAACAACTTCACAAAGATCCTTGCAGGATTCCAGCCAGTGTGGTCCCCGCAGACAGTCAGGCCACTCTCTTTCTCTGAGCTCTGCCTGCCTGTTTACCTGGGCAGCCAACCCTTTTATGGTCCCTTCTTCCCAGGCACAACCACCACCCACACCTCTACCCGATCAGCCCTGATTTTGGGAAGGGACATCATGACAAGATCACTTGAGAATTCCATGTCCTTTGAGGGCCTGTGTGATAAAGATCGAGATGTGTGGTGTTTGGACAATAAACATCTTTTCACCACACACTGGGTAGAGGAGGAAGGAGACCTGGACATTGTGTCACCTCAGTTGGAGTTAGAAGAGGCCATTAGGGTTTCTAAGCTAAAGAAAGATTCTGAGCTCTTAATTCATTCATCGCCTTGTATACCAGAACATCCTAAAGTGTCTTGTCCAAGAGAAGAGAAACTGATCCACCACAGAGCTGCAGACTGCTGGAGAAAGCTGTATTATGTGAATGGCCACACTTTTGAGGCCAAACGCTTCAGCAGGTGAGCTTACTGTCCTGTCTGCACAGACTGTGTAGGGGGAATTGGCCACCAGATGTATAAGTGCACTGACTCTAAACTCCCAGTTCATAAGAAGTGCCACAAACTTATCACAGTTGAATGTGGGCAGTGTTCTTTACCATCAGAGCCCATGATGCCAGTCGATCCATCATCCATGGCTTCAGACCCTGCACACACAGCAATCCCACATAACCTTTCAACTTATGAGGCTTTAGAACAAGTTGATGAAGAGAATGAGGCAGGGAACACCAGGAAAAGTGGCAAAGCTTCACCTGGCTTAGGGCTTGAGGACTTTGATTTGCTCCAAGTGATTGGCAGAGGAAGTTATAGGAAAGTACTGTTAGTCCAACAGAAAGAATCAAATTGTATGCATGCAGTGAAAGCAGTGAAAAAGGATTTTCTAAACAAATACCCAAAAGAACAACTGGGTTGTCATCCTCACAGGGGCTTTGGTGATATTCAGGAGCATCCATTCTTTCAAAATGTGAACTGGGACATGATGGAACAAAAGCAGGTGGTGCCTCCATTTAAACCAAATATCTCAGGTAGCAAGTTTGGCTGTGTGGGGGCCCACGCATCGGAGGAAGAAGGTCGTGGTCAAGGTTTCACTGATGGGGTATATCAAGGGAAATAGTTTTTTCAGTGTGTTGAAGATTATGCAGGCCCAGTGGACAAAATGCAGGTTGAACTCCCCCCTTTGGAAATAAACTCCAGAGTTTCTTCGAAGGTTGGAAAAACTATAGAATCTGGAACAGTTATATTCTGTGATGTTTTTCCAGGAAAAGAGAGCTTAGGATATTTTGTTGGTGTGGACGTGGATAATGCTATTGGCAACTGGGATGGAAAGTTTGATGGAGTACAGCTTTGTGGTTTTGTAAGTGTTGAAAGTACAATTCTCTTGCACATCAGTGATATCATCCCAGATAGCATGACACAGGAAAGGAGGCCTCCCAAACTTGCCTTTATGTCATGAGGTGTTGGGGACAAAGGTTCATCCAGCCATGATAAACCAAAGGCTACAGAATCTACCTCTGACCCTGGAAATAGAAATAGATCTGAATTATTTTATACCTTAAATGGGTCACATGGCCTGGAAGTGGGCTCACTGGCTGAAGTGAAGGAGAATCCTCTTTTTTATGGGGTCATCCGCTGGATTGGTCAGCCACCAGGGCTCAGTGAAGTTCTAGCTGGACTGGAACTGGAGGACAAATGTGCAGGCTGCACAGATGAAACCTTCAGGGGCACTAGATATTTCACCTGTGCCCTGAAGACGGCGCTGTTTGTGAAACTGAAGAGCTGCAGGCCAGACTCTAGGTTTGCGTTCCTGCAGCCTGTCTCCAATCAGATTGAGCGTTGCAACTCCCTAGAATTTGGAGGCTATTTAAGTGAAGTGGTAGAAGAAAATACTCCACCAAAAATGGAAAGAGAATGTTTGGAGATAATGATTGGAAAGAAGAAAGGGATCCAGGGTCATTGCAATTCTTGTTACTTAGATTCAACCTTATTTTGCTTATTTGCTTTTAGTTCTGTTCTGGACACTGTATTCCTTAGACCCAAAGAAAAGAATGATGTAGAGTATTACAGTGAAACACAAGAACTACTGAGGACAGAAATTGTTAATCCTCTGGGAATATATGGATATGTATGTGCCACAAAAATTATGAAACTGAGGAAAATACTTGAAAAAGTTGAACCTGCATCAGGATTTACCTGTGAAGAAAAAGATCCTGAAGAATTCTTAAATATCCTGTTTCACCACATTTTAAGGGTAGAACCATTGTTAAAAATAAGATCAGCAGGTCAAAAAGTACAAGATTGTTACTTCCATCAAATTTTTATTAAAAAAAACGAGAAAGTTGGAGTTCCTACAATTCAACAGTTATTAGAATGGTCGTTTATCTACAGTAACCTGAAATTTGCAGAGGCACCATCATGTCTGATTATTCAGATGCCTCGACTTGGAAAAGACTTTAAATTATTTTTTAAAAAATTTCCTTCTTTGGAATTGAATATAACAGATTTACTTGAAGATACTCCCAGGCAGTGCCGGATCTGCGGAGGGCTCGCCATGTGTGAGTGTAGAGAGCGGTATGATGATCCGGACATCTCAGCTGGAAAAATCAAGCAGTTTTGTAAAGCCTGCAACACTCAAGTCCACCTTCATCCCAAGAGGTTGAATCATAAATAGAACCCAGTGTCACTCCCCAAAGATTCGGCTGACGGACCAGAGACACGGCTGCATCCCCTGCCAGAAGATGGAGTTGTTTGCTGTTCTCTGCATAGAAATGAGCCATTACATTGCATTTGTGAAGTATGAGAAGGACGATTCTGCCTGGCTCTTCTTTGACAGCATGGCTGACTGGAATGGTGGTCAGAATGGCTTCAACATTCCCCAGGTGACCCCCTGCCTGGAAGTGGACGAGTACCTGAAGATGTCTCCCGAGGACCTACACTCCTTGGACTCCAGGAGAATCCAAGGCTGTGCTCGCAGACTTCTTTGCGATGCATATATGTGCATGTACCAGAGTCTGACCATGAGCTTATACAAGTAGTGGGTCATCCTGAGAGATGAAGAGACTGAACACAAAATCTCAGTGTTGCAATTGCCCGGAGCTGGCAGTTCTGTTCCACACCCATTGCCGGCAATAGGTATCTTTGTGTGGTGGCAATTCAGAAAAGGATTCCTATTCTTCAAAACCAATTGCTTTTATGTTACTGAAGTATTTAATAAGCATTTTACACTCTAGAAAGTATGTTTGTGTTGGTTTTTTAAGAAGTCTAAATGAGGTTAATTACCACCTGAAGCTTTAAGTTAACTGCATTGATTATATGATATTTTTGGAAGCATAAAATTTTAATTGTGACAGTTTAAAACCTCTTTTAGTCCACTGAGAATATAAATAAATGTTTCTTCTTTCTGGAAAAAAAACACACACAAAAAAAACCCCTCAAATATCTCTGAGCGATTCAGTTTGGACAACTTTGATCCTGAATTTACTAATGAACCTGTCCAGCTGACCCCAGATGATAATGATGTCGTGAGGGAGCTTGATATGAATTTTTTTGATATGAATTTGCAGGTTTTGAGTATATCAATCATCTTACGATGTATGAAGAAGGGGTCTGATCCCCATTTTTCAACTATGAATTTTCCTTATGTTCCCATTTAATGCTTGGAAAAACTTGTTACCAGCCTAGATAGAATTAACAATTTCAGAGATGTCAGGAAGCTAATTTTAATTTATTGTTTTGAAGCTATATTTAGATGTAATACTTGATTCTTATAGTCTCTAGTAGAGAATATGGAATCTTTTGTTCATAGATTAGATTTTTATGAACTGATTTAAATAACAATGAGGCAATCGCTTGTTAACCACACTTGTATATACATTCCATTTGTTGAGTGGGACATAATGCCTAATATTTTTTCTTTTTACTTATGATACAAGAAAACAATTTGTCTTTTCAGTAAAATATCTTACCTATGCTAGTTTCTCTCCAACTACACTTTTGAAACTGACCACCTTTTGGGGGTGAGTTTATGCAGTCTTCAGGAAAATCCAAAAAATACCAACAATTGTGACTAAAAACACATATACTTGTATCTTTTTTATATGAAGAAAATACGGTATACAACTGCAAGCTTTGGAAAGGTAATAGTTCTCATGAAATGGGGCATCTGAAAGAGATTAAAAGATAATTTATTAAGTGTTTATAGGGCCGGGGATTTGGCTCAGTGGTTTTGCTGCCTGCTATGCGAGCACGGGGACCCAAGTTCGATCCCTGATACCAAAAACAAAAAGTTTATAAGTTTTAAATTGTTCTGAATTTGAAAGTAGATCATTAAAATTAAATTAAACTAGGATTGTACCATTATAACTTATTTGCATTTAGATGATGATGGTTACCTTTCACATCCTTGACATAAAAATGATACTAAAACAAAAGGATGATATGTAGCATCCTAATTTTACTTAATGATCTAGTTTTAAATTCAGAATGATTTAAAATTTGTAAACATTTAAGAAATTATCTTTTTTTTTTTTTTTTTTTGGTACTGGGGACCGAGCTCGGGTCCTTGCGCTTCCACAGCGGGCGGTGAAGCCACTGAGCTGAATCCCTGGCCCTAAGAAATTATCTTTTAACCATTTTTAGATGCCCCAAAGCTTGTACTCATGTATTGTCTTTTCTTCATATAATTTAGTTTGAAACTAATGAAAACATCAAAGGAAAATGTTTATAGACATTCTCCTGTTCATTTCCAAGGCTTGTACATTTCTCTTAATGCCTGGAACTTGTTTTAAAACAAAAAGAATTTATTCACAACATAAACTTATAGAGAATTCTAACATGTCAGATATATGTTCAGGATCTTGCTTTTAAGTGTTGCTCTTTTCCGTAGGGCATTTCAGAGTGTAGAATAATCACCCAGGGTGTTTGTTTACCACGTTTATTATTGAGCCCACGTTAGAACTCTTTTGGACTTTTGAACCTCATTTTGAGAAACACTTTCTTCAAGATATTCTTTTGTCCTCCAGTTAAATTGTAGAAAGTGTGTTTAAGATGTTACAAGCAGAAATTTACAACTTTATGAACATTTTTGAACAAATTTTACATGAATGACTTCATTAGATACCTTCCTTGTTCCCCTCAACAAAATCTTATCAGTTTTCTCCCAATGATATTCAAATGATGAGCATTTTTCTTTGTTGAGGTTTTCATCATTATTCAGGGTGGTCTTTTGCTTTTCAATTTTTTAAGTAATAAGATTAACTGTACATTTTACAGAGAACTGCGTTACAAATATGTTTTCAATTATTTTTGTACTATTTAAGTGTTATGTCAGTTCTTTTCACGTCATACAGAAATTGTCTCAAAATACTCTTTAGGGGAATACATCACTTTATAGTCTGAATGGATGACATCCTGGTGTTCTAAAAAAATTTATTTTGCATAATCCTGTAGTCAGATCATTTTATGCATATGCAGCTTGGGTTAAATTTCAAGTACTGTGTTCAGCACTGGTATATTTACTGCATACATTTGTTTTGTTTTGATTTCTGTCATGTAGAACACTGTGTTGGCCATCATAATGTAATCTGTGTTGTGTTCTTCTTTTTTCATGTTACAGCCTTTAAAAAAACATTTAATGTAAATTCAAAACAAAAAGAAAAAAACCAAATCCTTAACTTATATTTTGACCTTAACATGTAGTAAGTACATACATTTGGAAATTTTTTATCATTATCCATATTTTGCCATGTATGAAATCTTGATGTAATGCCATTATCATTATATTAAAAAACAGTAATGTGTCAAAATAAATGAATAAATAAATTGTGTAATTTTTGCCTGACCAAAAAAAAAAAAAAAAAGAACCCTAGTTATCTTGGAGCAGTAGGGCCCATGAAGACCTTACATTAAATAAGTTATCTTTTAAAGCCTTATTATTAAATAGTCATATTTTGAGGTACTGGTGGTTGCAATATTAAAAATAAAAAGAAATTTAGTACCAGGGATCAAACTCAGGACCTCACACTTGCCAGGAATGTGCTCTACTGCTGAGCTACATCCCTGGCCCTGTTTCCCTCCTGTAGGAATTCTTGTGGTTATATTGGGTCCATCTGGATAATCCAAGATAATCCCTCTATCTCAAGGGAGTTAAAAAAAAAACTTAGAAAGGCTTTAGAGGTGCACCAGTCTCTTCAGTTTGTGGTCCAGACTGCTGACTTTCTGAGATGACAGCTGGAGAACCCAGGCTGGCTTCCTACTTAGGGCCACATTCTTCTAAGAAAGTTACTGCAGGGCAGAGTTATGTGTGCTACTCCTCCTACTCCAGCCACCCTCAGTTCTCACTTTCTCATTCCAACCAGGAATAACTGGGCCAGAATATATACTCTTGGGTTCAGGCACAGGAATTTATTTATTTACTTACATTTATTTGTTTGTTTGTTTTGAGTCAGGGTCTCCATGTGTAGTCAGGACTCCAGGATGGGTTGAACTCAGTGTATAGCCCAGCCTCACCTCTGATTCCTGCTTGGGACTCCTATGTGCTGGGATTTCAGGTATGCACCACCACATCTGGTCAAGGAGCACAAATTTCAAGCAAACTCAATGTCAGTACCATATCACTTGGATGATGCTTCTTTTTTATTACTGCATATTAGTTTTACAGTATAATGGGTTTCAACATTTTCATACATGTATATAATGTTTTCATTCTGTTGACCCCTGTAATAATCTTTACTTACCTTTTCCTGATCCCCTTCATCTTCTCTAATAGAGCCTTGTACTTTCAGGTCATCTTTTTTTGGGTGGTGCTTCTTTAAACAAATCAGCTCTACTGTGCTAGACTTAAGTCCTCAAGAGGCACTGAGAAAATAGGTCCTCTAATGACAGCAACAACACCAAGTCTTACTTGTTTTAAAGGTTGAGTTCAATGTAAGAGATAAAAATCCCTAGTCAAACCTAAAAAAGAAGCAAATTAAGTTGAGCCAGTGTTCATAATAGTAGCTCACTGATTCTCTTCCCTGAGATAATAAACTCCCGGCTCATCAATATTGAGGAAGAGGACAAGTGGAGGAGCTAACAAGAATTATCCATCATTAAGAATAAAGTAATAAAGTTATTCTTGCTTGCTTCTAGAGGTGCCTTCTTGATGTGAGAATATGACTCAAGAATTGTCTGCCGTGTTGAAAATGAAGTCTAGAACACTTCCTCCCTCCTTCCCACCTCTTCCTGGTTGACCTTGACTAGCTGCCTCACTAGACTCCAATGTGTTTCAGAGGAACAGCCATGATCTGCTTTTCTAAGTGTATGGTGGGCCAGGAGACACCTCCACTGAAGTCATCTTTTCCTTTATCACTTTCAGGCTAGGGACATTGATGACTTGGGCACTGAGAAAACCCCAAGTAGCACCAGGTCTGAGGAAATCTCCCTTAGCAGAGACTGTAGACAGTGGGAGAATGGGGTACCCAGCCCTAAGAGCCTCTCTGGGATACTGTCCTAACCAATGGTAAAGCTGAGAAGTCAGCCAATAGACATGTAGCCTTCTGCTTTGAAATTTGGAGGATCATTTAAATAACTGTTCTTTGCCATAGCTGAGAAACATAGGAAAAAGAGCTCTTTAAAATGTAACCCAAGATTTAGCTCAGTGGTGCCGCCGCCTGCCTCAAAACCACAAGGTCCAGAGTTCAATCCCCAGTACCAAAAAAAATGTAATCCTCAAAGTCTTGCTTTGGATCTCTTCTGTTCTTAAATGAAACCCTCTCCTTGGGCAATAACACTTTTTGAGGTGGTTGTGAGGATTAAATGAGATAAGCTACTAAAAGTACTTTGTACAATGTCAGATACATAGTCATCACTTAAAGCACATTGGCAAACCTTTTTTTTTGGATACTGGGGATAGAACTCGGGACCTTGCACTTGTGAGGCAAGCAGCGGAACCACTGAGCTAAATCCCTGGCCCTGGCAAACCTTATTAACTATCCTATGATTTCACTTCATGTTGATGGCATATCTCTATTCAGACCTCTTCTTGGAGTGCTGGATCTGAATATCTAACTCCCTACTCAAGGATATTTCCGTATTAGATGTAATTACATTTTTAAAACTCTGTGTTCATAACAGAATTTCTTTGTCGTCCTTTGAATACTTATAATGCATGCTCCTAGTCTAGCTGAACAGTGCCCCCACTCCTCTGGTGCTCAGGTCAATAACCTGGCAATTGTCACCAGGTGCTTCTAAATATCTTTCAAATCCACTGTCCCTTTTTTTCCTGCTTCAGCAATGATACTGAGTTTTACCTAGTATTGTGAATCCAGACCAGGGAGTGCTGAGCTACATCTCTAGCCATTTTCTTTATTTTTAGACAGGGTTTCAAGTTACTTGGTGTGGCCTCGAACTCGGTATCCTCCTGCAGGTGTGCAAGCCCTGCTTGCCTGCATCCTTTGCCATTTGTCCCACTACGAGTGTACCATCCAGTCTGTTCTCAGAGCAGCAAATGCATTATGATATTTGATACATAACTTCTCTACTTTAAATCTCCCTTTCACTGCACCATAGACCAGGAAAACCCAAACGCTGAGCACATCCTGTCCATAATGATCCAGTCTCCTTTGTCACCACTCTCTCTACTCATAAGCTAAGTTGTATCTCTGCTGAACTACATCAAACTCAGGTTCTTTGAGCTTCATGTCTGTGCTCATGAATCCCTTAGGGCTGGGTGGTACCTTCCCCCTTTTTCAGCAGTCTGAATTCCACTTGGCCTTCAGCAGTTCACCCAGGTGTCTCCTTTTCCTGGAAACTTTCACTAAGCCCCAGTGGCGTATCATTTTTTTCTCTTATCCACTGTGAGTTCCTTGAGGGCAGTGAGTCCTTTGCTCTTTGTGATCACCATGCTTTAATGTCTGGCACACAGTAGGTGTCCGTCATACATTTGCTGAATATGCTAATAACCCAGGATTAGAATACATGGCATTGGTTCTATTAACTTTTTAAAATTAATTTTATTGGTATATTTTAGGTATACAATATAATGACATTCATCATTGAAAATTTGTACCTTTACATAATATATCTTGGTGGCTTTATTAACTTTTATCATCAAAATTTGAACAAAGTTTTCCTTTTTGAGCTTAGTTTTCTCAACAGTAAAATGATTTAAAATGCCCTCTATACTGGGCATGGTGGCAAACACCTATAACCCAGCACTCAGGAGGCTGAGCCAGGAAGATCACAGTGAGTTCAAGCCCTGCCTGAACTACATAGCAAGACCCTGTCTCAAAAAAAAAAAATGCCACCTAATATGAGGAATAAATTAAAAGAGAATGCAAAAGCCTTTTGTAAACTGAATAGCAACATAACAAGATCATTATCAGAACAGATATAAATCCATACTTTGCATGCATACAAGAACATGTTCATACCTGCGTGTAGTGTGTATATATGATTTGTGCACCTATATTTGTGTTTGTGTTTCTGTATGGTTATATGAAATGGAAAGACAGTCTCCAAACTTCTTTCTCTAGATTCCAGCCTCTAAAAGGCATGCTGAAATAGATCGATAATTGCTTCCTGATAACTAGTGCAGGTTCTACACAGAGTAATTTGTACGCTCCTGTTAAGTCATTCTGTGAATCCATTACTCCCATACACATAAACTTACAGCAAAACTATAAGGCAATGTATGGGTAATGATAGCCCATCCCCCTTCCCTCCATGACTAGGGTAGCTGGCTAAGAAAATAGTAACTTTGAAGGCGCTTTCCCCCTAGTTTTTCATTTGACTTCCTTATCGGTCCCTTGGAGTAGTTACTGAAGGCATCATTGTCCCCGTTTCGTATGTGAACAAACCGAGGCACAGGGAATTAATTCATTTAACCTAGCTACCCCCAAGTCTCCACAGAGTAGAGATCAGAATCCCAGCATGTCTTTTCTCCTATCTTTCCTTTACCCGCAGATCGGCCGGCACGAGAAGTTTGTACAAAATAACCAGAGCTGCTCAGCACGTAAACGAATCAGTGCTTCTATATAACGCTTTAAGCGCCACAGTTACATCTGCACTTTGGACTTGCCTTAAAAGCGAAACTCGCTATTTTAACTTCAGTAGTGAGGGCAGTTAGTTCCCCGCGTGTGAGTCCCACGGGGCAAAGGCCTCTCTTTCCGCAGCGCGAAGCTGCCCGCTGCCAGCTGCCTGGCCGCCCAGGCTTTGCAGCTGAATGCGCACTGGAGCTTTCTTCCTGCGGCCCGCTGGTGCCCGCGGTGGAAACGAGGGCTCCGGCCTCTCTTCCACCCCGTCTACCTTCTGCCTTTTGTTCTTCTTTGAAAAGCCAGGTGGCGCCAACTCTCAACCCCTGCTAGAGCTGGAGGATTTCGTGGCTTGCTCAGAGCAAAGCAAAGAGGCGGTGGGAAGAGCACACCTCGGGATTGGCGCTTTCTCTCAGTGCCCTCCGCCCCGTGGAAAGCTTTGCTTTCTTCTGCACGCCTCGCAGGATGACGGCAACCCTAAAGAAAGTGAAGTGTCCTGTGTGCCACATGGAGCTTGAGGAAAGGAAATGATTAAAGCTGTGAGGTTTCCTGGCTCTTCGCGGTGTTTACGGTGGGTTTTGATTTGGAATGAGAGCGAGGAGAGGTTAAGGCCGGTTCCAATCTACCAGCATCCTGAATGAACCTGTCTGGGTTGCAGATGACAAGTGGGGCGGGCGGGCACGCGCGCTTCGGTGTGCTCATTCCTGCGCACGCAGGACCCTGTGCCCGAGTCGTGTGTGGTAGTCTCTTTCTAAGCGACAGAGTGTATGCGTGTTTATAAAGCAGCAGAAATCCTCCGAGCTGCAAAGGAGGGCTGTGAGGCGCTTCATATGACAGTTAAGGGTCTGAATCTATTCTAGACAACACACGTTTCCGTTTTCAACCCCTGTTTTTCTTAACCTTAACCTTTTGAAATGTTTCCAATCTTCCAACTATTGTAATTTTAACAGGGAGAGAGAAGAAACCCTATCGTTGTACAATTGTATTAACTTGATTTAAGCCAAACTTTACCAAATGAAAATGTTGAAACTTGGAAATTTGGAGAATAACTACTAATCTGGTCATGAAAATTTGAGCATCAGGGCTGGAGATTTAGCTCGAGAGCACCGCGCCTGCCTTGCGAGTGCAAGGTCCTGAGTTCGATCCCTAGTTTAAAAAAAAAAAGAAAGAAAGAAAGAAAAAGAAAATTTGGCCATCACATGTGCTGCTGTTGCAAATCATCACCAAATCTGAAGTTAAGATGAATTCAATAAAAGTTACTTTTAAAATTCATCAGAATACCAAGAGAAGAGAGCTGCTACTATGGCTTATAGTAATTTTAAAATTTTAATTGAAATGACAGTAACACATACTCAAACACATAGAGCACTCAGCAACATTAGTAATGAAAGCAATGTGCTATTAATGCTGCTTTTTTTAATGCTGCTTTTTAATAGTACTGGTGGCATGTGCAAGTGAGAACAGTGGTTTTCAAACTGCAGGTTGTCAACCATTAGTAACTCAGTGAAATCAACAATGTGAGATTTGTCTAGCATTTAAAAAAATGAAATAGAATAGAAACTATCAGAAGACTTAAAAAGTATTTCACAAATCTTTTTCCCCCATTATATGTGGGTACTGGGTTAGAAAGTAAAATGTACTTCTTATCGATGACGTTAGGAAGATGTTCGAAAGCTGTGGTTTTAGAAAACTCCCTGTTTCCCATCAGTTTTATGCTCTTGTGGTCTGGGGTTCTGGGCTAAGGCCCTTGCTGCCCCCTGCTGCTCTACTCTGAGCTACAATGGGTGTGAACCTCTGGCAGTCCTGACCCTGTGCGTGACCCTCCGTGAAAATGAGATTGGCGGGTGGGCACCCAGGTTTCAAAGTCTTAACACAGCTTTGCTGATCAAGAAAGTAACTTTGGGGAGCATGTAAGGCTCCCAGCCCCAGAAAGAAGCCTGGTAAGAAAGTGGCACGGAGAGGACTAGTAGCTAGGAGAGGACTGGTAGCTATAATGGGAAGATTATTAGACTAAGTAAGAACTGAGGAGCAGATACTGAAGCAGAAGGTGCTTATTTAAGCTAGGAATGGAAGAGTGGGCCAGGGTGGCTGGAGACAGACATTTTTGTAAAGAGGACCCGTCGTCTTAACCGGGGTAAGTAGAATAGTTTTGAACAATGGGGAGCAATTTAGGGACTTAAGGAGTGATATAGGGAGTAAGGAATGCTTCTGTTTCTCCTCCTACCTCTCTCTGCCCCAGTGTCTAAGAAAAGCAGATGATATTTTTACTGTTCAAGTTTTAGGACACCAGCTAAACCATGTTTACTAAAGGACAGGTTATTCTCCTATTTCCTGCTAAGTAGACCTCCTGGAGCCTGTCTGCAGGAATATCACCACCTCTTATTTATTTTTCCATCCTGGGTGGAAAGATTGGATAGCTGAGTCAAGACCCAGCTTGGGACTGGCCTTCCTTGTTACTCTTCCCATAAAAACATACTGGCCAGAGTTTTAGGTTTCTGATCAGGCAAAAGGAAAGGAGATTCAGATATAGATTTTAGAGGAGATGGACCGAACTATGTGTTCCATTTAGCTCTACTAGAGCTCTACACTGAGATATAATACTGGATTTGCCCCAAAAGTAATTAAGCAGGTATTATTTTCCATATTTTATTGTACCAGAAATGTATTATTCCTTATAGCATGTGTTCAAAAACTTTAGAAGGCATCAGAATCACCTGGAGAACTTGTCTAAACACGGATTGCTGGGCTGCCTCCCTAATATCTGATTCAACAGGTCTGAGTAGGGCTTGAGAATCTGTGTTTCTAATAAGTGCCCAAGTGGCACTGATACTGGTTCAGGGATCAGACTTTTGACTATAATTGCTCTGTGACCTCTTAAGAAGTAAGTGGAATGGGAAGGTAACTGCCCAGGACAAGGTGAAAGTGCTCCTAAATTCTTTAACTGTGCCCTCCCTCCCCAACCAATCCCTTAGCTCACAGCTGCCTGCCAGCAGGTAAGAGTCTCTGAAAACTAGTGGAAGAGATTTCCAGAGGGATGTAGTTATAGTAGAACTATGTTGCTCTGTGTATCTAAAAGAACAGAAATAGAAATACTAAAATACTATAAACATGTTCATTTTTGGCTTATTTTTTCTTCTTGCATATTTTAAAGCCTAAGGGGAAGCATTTAAGTGACAGATCAAAGCACTGAAATAAAAGTTGAAGCAATGGTAAATCTGTTATTATTAATTAGAGGTAACATTTAGCACTTTGCTGCAATAGGGCAGCATATTAAATAGGATATTGCCTATTAAATGGGATCTGGTGGCCTGAACATTAATGTAATTGACTTTCTGCCAAGACATCCCTGGCTCCCAGGGCCAGGCTCCTGGTGGCCTGTGGCTTTGCAGCCTGGAGCTCTGCTGTGATTGGCCTCAGAGAAAAATGAGGCTTTTTGAAATCCAGTGTTCTTCATGAACCAATTCCTGAACCTGAAATGTGCAAGCAAATAACCTAACAGTAAGAGGAAAAATTGGTCTGTTGAAAAGTTGGTGACCTTTTCAGGGTTACTTTTAAAAGAATAGATTTGTTTTCTTTGACACTTTGGGAATGATTTAATAAAATATAACAACCTCAAAGAAATTATCCAGTTTGTTTCATGTCTTGTAGCCCGGAATATCTAAACTAAATTCTTGCAATGCACATCTTTATTGCTGAAATTTTGTTGCAAAATTTGGCATAGACTGTTTTGAAGTGTCAGACTTCTAGGCGCTATTGCAGAACTGGCCAGATCCAAGACATTTTTACGGATTTAATGACATTTTTCCTTATTGTCCCCATAATCACCTGCTTTATGAACTGTGGCTAGCACTGATGTTGCAACTGGCAATTTTCTTAGAACCCAAATTTATTTATATTTTTCTCTCTTTGATTTCCATCATTTCTGGGAATTGTTAGTAGATAAAATAAAAAGAATACATTATAAACAATTTAAAACACCGAAAACAAAATTCCTTGGACCTTTTACAGATACCACATATGCAAATAAATGTGGCTTTGCATTCCAATGACATTGAGCAGGGATTACATTTTCCTCATTAACCTCTTTCTTAACCAACCAGCACTGTTTTTCGAGCATGTTTTATCTAAATCACGTTTGACATTTTGAATTAATTCAGACTGACTCAAGTCAAATGAAGAAGTAGAATGTCTTCTTTGACCCTAACATTTGTGCAGTCCCAGTTGTCTTATACCAAAGTAAGAACACGTACTCTTTTTGGATGAAATCAGATTGATTGGTTTTCTTGTTTGCATAGCCAAAATCCAAACCAGGAATAACCATTCAAAGTGTCAGTATGTTTTTTCCTGCAGTCCTGAGGAAAGGAGTAGAAAGAACAATCCATGATGCATACCCCAGGTGGGAATATGATCACCACCCTCATAGCAAGCCATTTACAAAATGGATATTTATTTCTAAGTGAAGAAACAATCTATGTTCGATAAATCAGTAGCAATAATTCCTCTGCTAATATGTGGGGTTTAATTTGAAGCAATAGGAATCTTCTCGTTTCTACAGGAAGTCAACATGTTTGTTTAGAAATACTACAATTTTAGTGGGTGTAGCTCAATGGTGGAAGGCATTCTTTGCATGCATAAGGGCCTGGGTTCAGCACCCCAACCCAATAAATAAATAAACAAGTAAAAGAAAAAAGAAAAGAAAGACTACAAATTTGGTAGGAGGAGAAATGTAACCTGATTATTTTTTTAAAATTTCATAACCACTTACACATGAACCTATGATTTTTGCCCTAAAAGCAAAAGTATATGTTATTTTCAATGTTGATATTTGATGGTAGATGATAAAATATTTGCATGTAGTTAGGTATGTCCATGTATGTAAAATGAACAAAGCATTAAAATATCACTTGGTCTGAGTTAAACCCACCAATTTTAAGAAAGCCTGTATCAGCTGTCTTCACCTGCTGTTAGCTCTATCTTGTTTTATCAAACATTCTTTTTCTTTCCACCATCTTTTCATACATTGTTTTCAAACTCTGTAATCCTAGCTCAAGATGGCATGACTTGAAGAGAGGACCAACGCCAGTTTCCTGGGTGTACACAGTTTCAAAACACACCCTTTAATGTTATTTGACACCATTTTTCTACATGTGCTTTCTACTGAGAGTTTGTCAGATGAAACCATATTGCAAAACATTTGCAAAGCTAAATTATTGACAGAATTCTTGTGATTCCAAGAGTCTGCTTGATTGAAAGCAGTCGCAGTGTTTCAGTGTGAGAATGTTGCTTATCCTCTCTGTTGGTGTCTTTGGAGATTCCTATAGACTGTACCTCTGGACTTTTTCTGTCCCTGGATAGCAGTTTCTCCACAGCTAACTCAGAGCAGATTAGAGCTAGAGTTTTAGAACATTCTACTTCTAGCCTTTTATTTCCTGAGTAAGTATTTAGGAAAATCCCATCCTCATGTTCTTCCATAGTTATCTCTAATTTATACAAAGCTGATTTCCTCTTGTTTGCTCATAATCCCCAACGACACTTACAAAACTGCATAATCATCCTTGGCCATTCCTGCCAAGATACAGCTAGGCCCTCTTCAAGAACCTTTCAATATGTGCTCATTCAAGTCATGTGACTTCAGATTAAATTTACAATTTGCTCCTAAATATCCCAATTTAGTTGACACTTAGTCTGCTTATGGGAATGACACCAAAAGTAGCTCTATCACTAGTCAGGCCAGAAGGCATTTCTATTGAGAAAGAAAAATGATTTTTTATGGAAAATTGAATTTGCATACTGTACTTGGTGACTTCCCTAGCCTGCTTTGTGTTGCTGTAATAGAATACCGTAACCTGAGTAATTTATGTTGAAGAGAAGTTTATTTGGCCAGAGGAGGTTTGGAAGCTCCAAGAGCATGGTACTGGCATCTGACCAGGGCCCTCGTGCTGTCATTGATGACAGAAGGCAGAAAAGAAAGATAGGGTCCAAACCCACTTTTATAATGAGCCCAATGTCTTGATAACTAACCCACTCCCAGATAATGACATTAATCCATTTCTGAGGGCAGAGACAACCTGACCAAATCAGTTTATTGGGCCCACCTCCCAACACTATTATCATGGGAACTAGGTTTCCAACACATATATGTTTGGGGACACATTTAAACCATAACAGTGATAATAATTAACAACTAGAATTTAAAACATTTTAAAATCCCAAATGTGTGGAAAAAGCTTTGTGCTATTATCTGTTTTATTTTGTAAGAGAGAGTCTTCTTTTCTCTATGACTTGTATTCTAAGTAACATTTTGACCATTCTTTTAAGATTATGACACACAGTGTATTAACTCTTGTTATTCTCTAATTATTTTGTTATGAAATTTTATTTTTCATAGAAGTAAGAAGAGTGCCTTTTATGTTTTCTTTCTTAATAACTACTTGTATTACATTAACATAGAAGACAAAAAAATCAAAGGTATTTGATCTCATTTGCTTTTTTACTAAAACAGAACTAGCAATGTGAAAACTCACCAAAGAAGAAAACATTATTTTGTTTCATTGTATTATTTTAAATTTGCTTCCTTTGTCAAATCACTGTCTTAACTAATGAGAAAAGCCATCAAGAGCAACATGGCTTATCTGTATATGGAATTTCAGGAAAGCTAATGTCCCAGAGCATGTTTTCTGAACTTTTTCAAGGACTTTTCTGTCTAGATTCATCTTGTGTATTGAGCGGGGGAGGGGGGGGGGTACGGGGAATCCGACTCAGGACCTTGCACTTTCCAGGCAGGTGTGGCATTACTGAGCTGAATCCCCAGCCCTAGATTCATCTTGTTTAAAGATGTTAGAGCTGTGTGGAGATTAATATCAACAATCAGAAAGTAATATCATGGTTCTGGTTGTCGTTATCTTGTTTAGATGTGCTAGAACTAGATTGCCTGTGTTAAAACTTAATGGATGAGAGAAGAAAAACATTCAGAAATCTTAATGATGGGGCTTCAACTATCCAGGCATCTGCCAGACATCTCATTTCCTAAATTCAGAACATCTGATAAATCCATGATTTCCTCAATTAATGTTCTCAGGTCTGACTGCACGTTACGATAGCTCCAGAATTTAAAACAAAATTTGATAGGCAGACTTCATCTTGTACTAATTAAAGCAGAATCTCTCAAGGTTCACCAAATACTGTTTTCTGTCTTCTGTTTTTTGGGTTGTTGTTTTTTTTTTTAAGTGCCCCCAAGTGACTCAAATGTGCAGCCAAGTTGAGAATCGCTAACCCATGTGATAATTTCATCTTTCAGAAAGGAGAGAAAGTGATGAGGAAGATTAACACCCTGCTTCTAATTATGGCCAAGTAGGAGGACTTGAATGGAAAATGAGAAGACAGAAACCCTGGAAAAGGGCCACCCCGCCATCAGAAAATTCCAGAGGGATGTGGTCACTGCCAGCACACACTGTTAGTCTGAGTTTAAAAATATTTCAGGAAATTATAAAAGCTTGGTTTCGATACCCTGCTCTGAGATTCCAAAAAGAAGCAGGGGATATTCCTCAAAATAAATTTCTGAAACTACTATTGCAAATGGTCTTTAAGTGGGGGCAGGGATGTGGAAGGAGGAGAAGAAAAAGAAAAGAAAAAGTAAGGAGGTAACCAAAGAGGTACAGTGTCTTCAGATGGGAAACTATCTGCTGAGATCAGATCTATTTTTCAATGATGTGTTAAAATGTGAAGGGTGATCTAGAAAAGTAAGCAAGGATAAAAAAAAAAAATCTGGTAAGAATATGTGAGAACAGAGTCAGAAAGACTAAATCCAGAAGGCAGCTAACATTTAGGTGTTGAGGAAGACTGGATCAAAGCAAGAAAGTGTAGGATCCCTGCATGGCTGTGATGGCATTATGTCCCTGATAGAGAAGACAAGAGGGAACTTTCTATTTCTCTTTTTCTACTAGGAAGGGTAAGACAGTCTGGTGAGAAGAAATTGAAGGGAAAGTTCACTTAGGAGCAAATGTTAACTATCTAAATAAGTTCAAACATGGGCTTGGAAATACAAACCAGAGCGTTAGTAGAATTTTCAGATGCATTTGCTTTAATCTTTGAAAAAGACGGAGAATGAGAGAAATTCTTAGACATTGCCCCACAGTTTGACTTTTTGAAAGTAGAAAAAGTCTTTGAACTATAGACTTGATGGCTCATTGATTTTTCAGTTCAAAAATTCTAGGATTTACTTTAAAATAGTTTGAATGCAAGCTTGCTAAATTAAATCATGCCTCTGACATAGTTTATGAAGAGAGTTGAGACAAGAAATCATACAATTTTAAACAACTTAATTCAAATTCAGTAATTCATAACCTTTGCAAATCAGATAAAAAGCTACCCTTTTGAAGTGCAGTAGTTTGAATTGCAGTATAACAAACCACCCCAAAATTTAGTGGCTTAAAATAACTATAGGTTGAGCATTCCTAATCCAAAAGCCCAATCTCCAAAATTCTCTAACATTTGAATTTTTTTGAGCACTGACATGATGCCACCAGTTAAAAATTCTACATTTGACTTCATGTGATAGGTCACAGTTCAAGGCAGACACACTAAAAATGTTGTGTAAAAGTAACTTCAGGTGGTGTGTACAATACATATATGAAATATAAATGAATTTTACATTTAGACTTGGATCCTATTCCTCGAATATCTATGCATATGCAAGTATTCCAAAATTTAAACATATCTGAAATCAGAAACACTTCTGATTCCAAACACTTTAACTAAGAATAACTCAACGTGTACCACTAATTTCTTCACAGTTCTGCAATTTGTGCTGGGTGATTCTCCTCCTGGCTTTTTTGGGATCACTCAGGCAACTTCAGGCCCTGATGGCTTAGCTGAGACTGAATAACCCAGATAGCCTCAGTTACATGTGTGATGCTTGCTGCTGATTGTAAGATGGGCCATCGAGGGAGCTGGGGTTTATTTACTTGGTGATAGCAGAATTCCCAGAGAATGAGAGCAAGAATTGCAGGGCTTCTTGAGGACTTGAATCATCTAACAACATTTATGCCTCATTCTTTTGGTCAGAGAGTATCACAAGGGTAGCCCAGCTTAATGAGCAAGGAAATAGACAAAACCTTCAGATAGGAATTGCTCTAAAGATTCTTGACCACATTTAATTCGTCACATCTCCTCTCAGAAAAATGCTTGTGCACTAATACACAAAGTATTTTAATTTCAGGGGACTCAGGACCTTTCACCTCAAGTCAAAAGCCTTTAGTGCATATATTGAAGTGAGAGTACTAAAGCTCAAAGAGATTCAAAACTTGCATAAAGGCAACAGATATTTATTTAGAATATAAACATATAAGCATAACGTATTGCCCACTTTTTTTTTGTACTGGTATTAAGCCTTTTCGCTGAGCTACATCCCCAGCTTCTTTTTAATTTTTGAATTTTGTGATAGGTCTCAAGTTGCCCAGGCTGGGCTCAACCTTGTAATCCTCCTGCCTCAGTCTCCCAAAGTGCTGGGATTATAAGCATATGTCACCACAACCTAGCATACCCAAAACTCCCGGTGTCATGTCATTTCCATTACGCTCAAATGAAATTCATTTTATTATTGCAGGAAATGAATTTCAACAATTTTATAAATCATCACTCAACCACCAGTTCAGGGTAATTTATGTCAAATGTATGCAATGAAATACAAAGATTTTATTTTATTATCATATTCTACACATATATCTATATGCAAAATTAGTCTGATTAAAATTAGATGTGAGGAATAAATTATTTTATTAATTTGCAGATTGGCACAGTTGTGTGCCGATCCCTAAGTCTATCTCCTCTTTAATGACAAATATTTTCTATGCTTCTCTTAACTCCCATGGAAAAGTTGACTGCAACAAATAATTTATGTTTAGCAGGACTGTTCTCACTTTTAAAGCCACCTATTTTTAAAAAATCTTACATTAATAAGAACAACAAGAAATCAGTTTATACTGATTTTGAGTTACATAAAAACAAGGTATCATTACCTCTTTAAGGTTTGATTTTTTTTGGTTTGTTTTGTTTGGTACCAGGGATCAAACTCAGGATCCTGCTCTTTCAAGGTAAGTGGCAGCACCACTGAGCTAAATCCCTGGCTCCTCTTTAAGTTTTTGTTTTTTGCTTATAAGATATAGATAGCTAAAGGAAAAATGATATGATTTAGTTTAAATTATTTCTTTTTTTGCCAGTGGATGGCTTTTTATGAGAACTGCAGGTTTCAATTATTTTTAAAAAATTATTAGTATGTTATTTTATTTTTAAATTTTTTGTATGGATTTGATAAGTTGATCTGGTATAAATGGATAGAGAAGGAGTAATTAGTTTTGAAATATCTGATTTTTTCAGACATAATAAAGGTAAGCCTTTTTAAAATACATTTTAAAAATATGTTTTGTGCTGTGCTGTTGGGGATTTGAATTTGTGGTCTCACACATGCCAGGAAAACACTGAAAAGTAAAGTTTTAAGAAAATTGTCACAAAAATATTCAAACATTCAGAGGTTAAACATACACACACAGCAATAAAAAAAATAAAGTAAAAGAAACACCTATAACCCAACAACTTTAATCAATAATTGTTAACATTTTACTATCTTTACTTCATTTTCCTGTATTTTTTCTTATTAGACCATTTGAAAATCTATCATCCTCTCTGCACTTCTCATAAATCTCCAAAGAACAAGGACACTATGTTACATAACCAAATTCCAATGTAGCCCACTTAGTAAATTAATAGAAATTCTCTAATATTATGTAATCCAGTCCATATTAAAATTATTATCTTGTTTTCATAGATTGTCTTTTTCCAAATGAGAAACCAATCAAGGAACCTATGAGGATTGAACCCAGGGCCTTCACAGTGAGCTTCACTGTTATGTCTTCAGTCTCTTTCCACCTATAATAACACAACTCCCCACCTCATGGAAACCCCCTTTTCCCATGTTACTGATTTTTTAAAGAAACCAGGCTTGCAGGCTGTCTTATGGAATCCTCATATCCCTATTCTGGACTTTTATTTTTTGTGACAGAGTCTCACTGTATAGCCAGGTTGGCCTTGAACTTGCTACATTGCCTATGCTGGGCTTAAACTTGAGATCCTACTCTCTCAGCCTGGCATGTGCCACCAGGCCCAGCTTTGGATGTTTAAAAATTCTTTCTTCGTGGTGTTTTAACTTGTTCCTCCGTCTTTAATATAGTCTGTACATCAGAAGTCTTGGTTGGATTCAGATTACTCGTTTTGAAGAATACTCTCTACTTAAGGCTGCCTACTTCGTACTTCATAATACATGAGCTCAGCTGGTTGTTAGACTAGTAATGCTATTATAATTTTGTTCTAGCATGCCCCCCAGTGGCTCATGTGGAAGGCTTGATTGCCAGCTGGTGCCACTGTTGGAAAGTGGTGGAAAATTTAGGAAGTGGGCCTTAGCTGAAGGATGTAGGTCATTGGGTGTGTGGCCTGGAAAGTATATTGGAACAATGGATCCTTCCTCTGTCCTTCTGGCTGGAATGAGGTGAGAAGCTTTGCTCCACCACACATTTCTGCCATGATGTTCTGCCTACCACAGGCCCAGAGCTATAAGACCAAGTGGCCATGGACTGAAACCATGAACCAAAATAAACCTTTTCTCTTTGAAATGGAATTATCTCAGGTATTTGGTCACAGCAAGAGATATGACTACCACAGCTGCCAAATTAGATCAAGTTAAGGTCATGCAACCACAGCTATTTTCACTATCAAGATGTTTTTTCCCCTTGTCAATTTGCTATCATCAGTTGGGTGATAATTTGGTGCTATGCAAACATCCAGTTGCCTACAGTGAGTTTTGTTTTTAAACATAACTGAGCCAGGAATGGTGGTGCATCACTATAATCCTAGCACTCTGAGAGGCCGAGGCAGGAGGATCACAAGTTTGGGGCAACTTAGTGATTCAGTAAGACTATGTCTCAAAAATTTAAAAAATACAAAGGGCTATGGCTGGGCCGGGGATTTAGCTCAGTGGTTTTGCTGCCTGCTGCGCAAGCGCAAGGACCTGAATTCGATCCCCGACACCAAAAAAAAAGGGCTATGGCTATAGCTCACTGTGAAGGCCCTAGGTTCAGTCCTCAGTACCACCAAAATAATAATAATAATAATAATAATAATAATAATAATAATAATAATAATGAATAATAAACAACTAAAAAACATAAATGGTTGTGTGATTGATTGATTGGTGCTGGGCCTTGGACCCAGCACCTCATGCATGCTAAGCATGCAATCTCCCACTGAGCTACCCCTAGTCCTAAGATTTTGATAAAAAATTATATTCAATTTTTCAAAATTTCTTCAGCTGGGGTATATTCAATCTAAAATTATGAAAACAAGCCAATATCTACATTGAACCTTTAGATAATTATTCATTCCTGCTTTTATCTTTGTTATTTTGAGTACCACTCTGGTTTTACGATAGTCATGCATCTAATTGAAATTGCAATGTGCTCTTCTGAAGCAACGTTTTTGTTTCTTTTTCTAGCCAGGTCAAAAGACATGAGTGAGAACATACAAGTCACCAAACATGGTAGTATCAAGCCTAATTAGGAATAGGAAATCATTCTAAAGTCTGTATATATTCATTTTCTTTATTTCATTTGTTTTTGCTTTATCCCATCTGTGATTCATTTGTCTTTCATCATCTTCCACAATGGCTTCTGCAAGAATATCAATCTTCAAACGTACAATATGGCTCACACCCACTTCAAACATTGTTTAAAATCTCATTTATTATTTGTACTGTGGATTCACTTAAAAGCCAGTGTTATTGAGACTACAGAGCACATACCTTTAATTCCCAGGATGAAGAGGGGGAAAGAATAAGAGAAAACAAGAGGAAAAGCTAAACTGTGAGACAATCCAAGATGGAAATGTGAGGAAAACAAGAAAATTCAGAAGTCTTATAGACAGATGAAGTCTCTAGACACTAGAAAACTGGAAACTACCCAAACTTTGGTTTAGTAGAGTACAAAAAAGGATGCAGTGATGATGAAGACCAGGACTGTTTTTTTTTTTTCAGCAAGAGGTTAGTTATTTAAGCACTGCATTCCCAGGATTACAAGGATTTGTGTGAATAGTCCAGGGAACATTTATCTGTAGTTGAATGTGTAAAGTGAAGCCATGGGATTCTATATGAGCCAACAATTACATGAGACTATATTCCTAACTTGAAATTAACATTAGAGGTAATTGTATTAACTGGATGTGAGCAAGTAAAATCTATATTAAGTGGGAATTATGTTTTTCCAATTAGCCTACATTTTCACATACTAAAATCCAGGTGCTTGGAGGAGCCAGACTCTGTTAAAATCCAATTTAGTATCATTCCTTTAAAGAAAAACAAAAATAACACCATGTGCTGAAATATTTCATGCCAGTAGCTCAATTATATTTATTCAGCCCACTTTCTTCTCTATACTCCTAGCTAGAAAATAGTCACTTACAATGAAAACTGCTTGGGTATGAGCTGTGTGGCCCTTCCTAATTCTCCACAGATTGTGTGCTTTACTGAGGCACCCCCACCCCAAAACATTTTGAGAACAATGGGAGAAAAAACATTTACCTAACAGAAAATGGAAGGCAAGAGGGAAATTTTCTTGTTTCTGGTGAGGATGGATATTTTCCTAAGAAAGTCCCAAGTCACCTTCATAAGAAGCTCTGTGTCAGGCACAGTGGTATATGCCAGTAGTCTCAGCACTCGGGGAGACTGAGGCAGGAGGATCACGCGCAGCCCGGGAAATTTAGTACAAACATATCTTAAAGTTAAAAGAAAATTTTTTTCAAGTACAGTACCGAACGTCTATATTATGGTTTATTTTTAAAATGTCCCTCGAAGCCTCATGCACTCCTAGGTGGGGCTTTGGAGCACGACAATCATGAGTGTGTGGTAACTGGAGTAGTCCACTGACTGACTTAGCATAGTTCTGGGTATGGATAATGGGAAGACCCCCTCTGGGTGTGGATGGCACCAACAAATAGACTGGATGAGAAAAAAAGGGAAAGAAGGAAAGTTTGCTGCTTTCTGCCTGCCCTTACGTGGACTATTACTCCTCTGCCTTGCTGGCCTGCCTTGGAACCAGCTGACTATGGATGGAAACCTCTATAAATTGTGACCTAAAATAAACTTTTCATCCTTTAACTTGTGGGTGATGAGTATTTTGTCTCAGCAACGAGAAAGTAACTAAGACAATATAGTTCAATGCAAAGGCCTTCGGTTCAATTCCCGGAACTATCTCTTCTCCCCACCACAAACACACACACACACACACACACACTCACACAGCTCAAATTTTACCATGCATGTGTTTCAGGTAATGAATTCCTCATCAGTGCATTTTTCAGCAAGGTTTCTTCATTCTGGAAACTTCAATGTGATATGGCACATGAGATAAAGTAACAGACATTGAACCACAATTTTCATTCTCTCACTAAAGGGAACTTGGCCAAAAGAGACAATTTGCTAAGCTTCCACCTTTTACTCTCCCATTTGGACAAACTTCTCTTACTTACATGCAATGTTGCCACATTCAACTTACCATTCTCAAAGATTGGGCAGCCAATTCCTTTCTTCTGTTCCAGGTAAAATAACTCACAGAGAAGCATCATCCAGTGATGCTCATTGAAGTTGCCAGTGATGAGAATTCTCATACAGAGGGTGTGAGTGATCTCATATGAGTGAAAAAATCACCATGGAACGTTATTAAAAAGGTCTCCAGTGTCAGCATAGCCTCTGGAGACTTGGAAGGAATGTAATGATGGCTTCTTGTATCAAGTCAGAGACTCAGTGGGCAAGAAATTAAACTTTATGATGCAGTTAAAATCTATTTCAAGCCTTCTCTCAGTCAGTTTAGGTGCTTTTCTTGTCTGTGATGTCACACATGAATTCTGGGGTGGCTCACCCAGAACCACGACATTGGAGGGGTTCTGCTGGTTCTGCATGTTGACTCCACTCAGTGGACACTGAATTGCCCATTGACATGGATTGTCCCTGGTCACAAATTCAATCCTGTGTTATCCCCTTAGGTTCCTCTTCTTGCCACTTTTCCACCATTCTTGGGCACACAGTCATTTTTCTGCTTTTCTTCCTACTAGGGCCTAAGAGTTTGTGATGCTAAGACTTAAATAACCAAGACATAATATGTGGCCATATTTTTCCCTTCAGAATTTCTGCCATTCTCAGGGCTCACTCCAGAAAATGAGGCTCAAGTTCCCTCTGTGATAGGTCCGTGAAAGCTTTTGCCCAATCTCCAGGAATAGGGTGCGCAGGCCCTTCTCAGGAACTCATCACTGTCTTTCATGCTTGCCTCCCTTGCATCTCACGCTCCCTGGCTGAGAAATCCTTTTATGGTATTCAGAGCAAAAACGACTTGTTTTCAGGGCCAGTTCCTCTCCACCAGTGAGTGGCTTTTGAAAAAAGGTAGTAAGGGGCCAGGGATTTAGCTCAGTGGCACTGTGCCTGCCTTGCAAGTGCAAGGTTCTGAGTTTGATCCCCAGCACCAAAAATAAATAAATAAATAAATAAATAAATAAATAAATAAATAAATAGTAAGATGCACATAATGTAAAACTCACCATTTTAACCATTTAAAAATGTACAGTTTAGACCGTTGTACCAATTCATCTTAATTGTCAGTTTGGCTCGATTCAGAGACTCCTGGAGAAGAGCTTAGATCATGGGAATGGTGCACTTATCAGTGGATGAATCTGCTGATGTTCATAGCTGAATGTGCTGTTAGGAGGTGGGGCCGAGTTGGAGGTGGGTCACTGGGGACCTGCCTTTGGAGGGTGCACCTTTCCCTGGTGCTCTTCCCCTGTGCTCTGCTTCCAGGCTGCCATGAAGTAAGCAGCTTTGGTCCACCATGCCCTTCTGATCAATGTTCCTGCCTTGGAGCCAACTTACCATGGAGTGAAACCTCTGAAACCATGAGCAAACATAAATTCTTCCCCTGTAAGTTGTGCATGTCAGGCATTTGGTCCCAGCAACCAGAAGCTGACCAATACAGGCATGAAGTATATTCACACTGCTTTGCAACCATCACCACCATGCTTCTCCAGAATTTTATCCTTTTTCCCAAACTGAGACTCTGCAATTATTAAACAGTAACTCTCAATTCTCTTCTCCCACCAGGTGCTGGCAACCATCATTCTACTTTCAGTCTCTATGAGTTTGACTATTCTAGTTACTGGCCAGGGATTTAGCTCAGTGGTTCTTCTGCCTGCCTCAAAACCACAAGGTCCTGAGTTCGATCCCAGGTACCAAAAAAAAAAAAAAGAAAAAGACTCATCCATATTGAAACGTGTATCAGAGCTTTCTTCTTATCTAAGGCTGAGTAATATTCCATTGTCTAGCCAGGCATAGTGATGCAGTCCTGTAATCCTAGCACTTGGAAGCTGAGGCAGGAAGATCACCGTGAGTTTAAGGCCAACCTAAGCTACATAATGAGTTCAAGCCAGCCTGAATTGCATAGCAAGACCCTGTCTCAAAAAAAACAAACAAGAACAACAACAAAAATCCATTGTCTAAACATACTATATTTTGTCTGTCCATTCCTGCCTCTATGGTACTTAGATTGTTCATACATTTTGGCTATTGTGAATGATGCTGCTGTGAACATGGGTCATGTTCAAGTTCCTACCTTCAATTCTGTTGAATCTATTCCCAGTAGTACAATTGGTGGATCCTATGGTAATGGTATGCTTATTTGCTGTGCTAGTGTTTCATCATTATGAGAGAATCAACTTAAAGGAAGAAAAGTTTGTTTTGGCTCATGGTTTTAGATGTTTCAGTCCATGGTCACACAGCCTGGTATTTTTTGGGTCTATAGGAAGGCAGAACATCATGGCAGAGGAAAGCTGCTTACCTCATAGCTGCCAGGAGAAGAAAGGAGGGAGGGAAATGGGGGAGGACTGAGAGAAGAAACTAAGACAAAATATACCCTTCAAAGTCATGCCTCCATTCACCTGCTCCCTCCAACTAGGCCCTACCTCCTGAAATTTCCACTATTTCCCAATAGCACCACCAACTGGGGAGGAAGCCTTCAACACATGAACATTTGGGGGACATTCCAGATCCAAACTACAATTGCTGTACTGCTTTTCACAGATTTCTATCTTTCATTCTTACCAGAAATGCACAAAGATTCCATTTCTTATGTATCATTGCTCACCAGTGAATTTTAACATTTGACATGTGGGATTACCACTTTGTTGTTGTGCAAGACTGTCTCAGTCTTTGTAGAAGTTTACTTTTTTTTTTTTTTTTTTGGTACCTGGGATCAAACTGGGGTCCTTGTACTTGCGCAGCAGGCAGCAAAACCACTGAGCTAAATCCCCGGCCCCTTTGTAGAAGTTTAGCATCCCTAGCACCAACCACTATCTAGGTGTTGGGATAATATTTCCTGGCTGTTGTGACAAACACCTCACCTTCCTCACACATTTTTATAGGTCTCCTAAGGGGTGGAAACAAGCTGCCTCGTTAGATCTCGGCCCAACCTGTCTGTGCCCCGAATCTGTTCTGATGCTTTAAGGTTTTGTCTCTATAACCTCAAAATTCTAGAAGAAAATCTTTATAAACCCCAAATTATAGAAGAATATGTTATTTTCTCTCACCTGTTGTCACATCCCTTTTTTGAATCACTATACGGGGAATGACCTAGTTAAATAGATTCAAGAGGACAGTAGGGGACCAGGTGGAGGGAGGAGAACAGAGGAGAGGAGGGGAGAGAAATTATCACACAAGGATTTTTCTTTTTTACTTTGTTGACTTGAGAAACCATGTATTTTTCTTTAAAGTACAACTTGGTGACTTTTATTTTATACACACACACACACACACACACACACACACAAGCGTGAAACTATCACCACCAGCAATATAACAAACATTTTCCTCACTAAAGTTTCCTGCCAAAAAGGGCCCCTTTCTGGTCCATCCCTGCTTCTACCTCCAAACAGTAGGTAACTAATCTGCTTTTTCTCACTACAGATTGTTTTCACTTTCTAGAATTTTAAATATATTAACCAAGTGTTTTGTGATCCTTATTTTCTTTTCAGAAAAATTTAGATTTTCTAAAAACACCTGGAGTTTGAAACACATCCTTCAAAAAAACATATGGAATATGTTAATGAAATAAATGCAGTGCTGAATGTAAGTCCTGCCTGGAATATTATACTAAGCTAGTAACATGTCCTTTACTAACTACCACTTGTCACAGCTCTTTTTTTTGCTGTTGTTAAATTCTTTTATTGGTACATTGTAGGTATACAACACAATTACATTTCTCATTGGGAATTGTGCCTTTACATAATGCATCTTGGTTCTTATTTTTTCCCCATTCCTAGCCCTCCCTTCACACCCTCCACCCTTCCCTATTTACAAAGACTTTATTTCCATTTTTTCCATTTCTCAGCATTTTTCCTTTCCTTTCTTTCCTTTCCCCTGCCCCTCCCACTACCCCTACCTCTTTGGACATTTTCTTCCTATTTTGCATTATTGATCATTCATTCTAATCATTGGTACATTTTAGGTATACAATATAATGACATTCATCATTGGAAATTTGCACCTTTACATAGCCTCTCTTGGTTCTTATTTTTCACCCTTGCCCAGCCCTCCCTTCAACCCCTCCATTCCTCCCTATTTACAAAGATTTTGTTCCTACTTTTCCCATTTTCTCATATTAATCCCATTCCCTTCTATCCTTTCCCCTAGCCCTCCCACTTCCTTCCCCTTTGCCCTTTTCTTCCTATTTCACATTACCTATTATACATTTTAGTCCTTATTTACACTTTCAGTTTCTCACACCAGAGAAACTATTCGGTATTTACACATGTGTGTCCTATTTATTTCACTTAAGAGTATGGCCTCAATGTGCATCCACTTAGCTATAAATGTCTCTTAATTTCTCATTTTTTATGGCTGAGTAGTACTCCATTTTATAAAAAAAACCACCACATTTTCTTTATCCTGTCTCCAATTGATGGGCATTTGGGCTGTTTCCAAGTTTTAGCTATCACAAACTGTGCTGCTATGAACATGGGCGCACATATATCACTGTGGTATGGTTCTTTTAATTCTTTGGGGAAGATACCCAGCAGGAAAATAGCTGGGCCAAATGCGACTTCCAGTCCTAGTTCTCTGAGGTATCTCCATACTGATTTCCACAGTGCTTGCACCAGTCTACACTCCCACCAGCAGTGGAGCAGGGTTCCTCTTTCCCCACAGCCCTGCCAGCATTTGTTATTGGTTGATTTCATGATAGCAACCATTCTTTCTGGAGTGAGGTGGAATCTCAGCATTGTTTTCATTTGCATCTCTTGAATGACCAGTGATGTTGAACATATTTTCCTGTATTTATTTGCTAGTTCTACTTCTTTGTCTGAGAAATGTCTGTTCATTTTAGATGCCCATTTTTGGATTAGGTCTTTAAATTTGGGAGGTCTGATCTTTTTAAGTTCTTTATAGATTCGAGATAGTAGACCTTTGTCTGAGGAAGAGCAGGTGAAGATTTTTTCCCACGTTGTGGGTTGTCTCTTCACACTGCTGGTGGTTTCTCTTGCTGTTGTCACAGCTCTTGACTTCTCATGACTTAAGATAACTCCAATGGGAAACACAAAGTTCAGTTAAATGATCATAAAGTGTCATCTTTTTAAAGCAGTGTAATTATAGATAGTAATGATTTAATAATCACAAGAGTTCATATACAATTTGGAGGAGCCACATTCTCCAAAAGTGTACATTTCTGACTCTTTTCCCACTTCTTTTATATTTGTGTGTTTTTTCTCTTTTTATAAGACTCTGGTGTTCAAATCATGTACTTTCCTAAATGATTAAGGGCTTAGAAGGGAGTGACCTGGCTACTTTCTCACCATGATGTAATCCCTATGAATCTGCCTCCTCATCCACGAACCTCTAGATTTACACACTGCTTCAATTCCTGAGGAGTGGTGACTAAATAAATAGTGCTTAGATTAATTTGTTTGTTTGTTTCACTCTGTAATTTCACTCTGTAGTTCAGGCTGGCCTTGAACTCACTATGCAGCCCAGGCTGGTCTTAAACTCATAGCAGTCCTTCTGCTTCAGCCTCCCAAATGCTAGGGTTACAGGTGTGCACCACCATGCCTGGCTTTACAATAATTTTCTCATAAGAGAAAAAGATAAAAACAAAAGGTACCTTCTGATTGGTTAGAAAAATGGCAATTATGCCTCTCTGAACAGTTGGTAGACAGTCTAAAAGGTAAAGACTGTTTTGCTACATCATAACCTGGGAGAAGGCATCACATGGTGAGAGAACAAGGTAGGAGGCCAACTCAGTTTCTCTTCCTCTTCTTGTAAAACCACTGATCCCATCATAGGACCCCACCCAGCTGACCCCATCTAACCCTAATTATCTGCATTGTCCCCCGAAGGCCGTATCTCCTAATCCTAACATGTACATTTGGGGATTGAGTTCCCAACACATAAACTTTTAGGTGACATGTTTAAACCATAGCACTTGCCCTCAAATGTTCTATAGCCACAATACTTGGATTTATAGTAGAAACGTAATTCTTTGCATGTTAATTTATCAGCATTTAATCATATAATTGAATCTTAACTGGTGTGATGGTTAATTGAAATGTGTCCACTTGACTGGCCACAGGGTTCCCCAACATTTGGTCTAACATCATTCTGGATGTGCTAGTGAGGGTGTTTCCAGAGGAGTTCACACTGAATTGGTAGAATGAGCAAAGATTGCAGGTGGGCCTCAGCCAGTCAACTGAGGGCCTGGCCAAAACAAAAGCCCTGAGCCTCCCTCCAGTAAGAGGTAATTCTCCTGTTTGTCTGCTTTAGAGCTGGAATATTTGGTCTCCTTCACTCAAACTGAAACATCTGCTCTTTTTGGTCTTGGGCCTGCCGTCTTGTGAACTGAATGAAACAGGATTGTCAACTCTCCTGTTTCTCAGGCTTTGAAACTCAGACTAGAACATCTGCTCTCCTGACTGAGGATCTAATCGCATGGGCCAATTCCTAATAATAAATCCCTCTCTATATTGGTTCTGTTTCTCCAGAAAACCCTAACTAAATCACCTGGCAAAAGGAAATCTAATTTTGTTAAGTTCAACCATGAAGTATCACAAAGCTTCACATACTTGTAAAAGCAATCCTTCTAAAGTTAAGGTACTGATGATATGGCTGAGTGAAGGAAATAATTTATGATAAAGTAAAATATACAAAAATACAACCTGTCTATGATTAGTTTTTACTCTGTAGCCATGTGTTAGGTATTAAACTTTATTTTTCTTTGTAAAACAAAGACTCTCCCATGATTTAGACACTGAATATCACCTTACAGTTTTGTGCATCAATTAAGGGAGAAATGGTAAGAAAAGGAAGGCGTCCAGGTGGTAAGAGGTCAGCGTGATTCTTGCTTTCAAAACTCATTTCTCATCTATCTTTCTTCAGGACTTAGTCCTCTCTCATGGGCTGGGTCTGCTCACAGGCCACCAAGGTGCTCAACTGGTTGTACTGACCAGGAAATTCATCTAAACGCAGGTTTCCCTGAACATGTTTTTTTACTCTGAAATGGTTATATTTGAATTTTTATTTCTTATTGAATTAAATGCACATTTAAAGATGATATTGGAGGAGGTGGGAAGGTTGGTAAGCAATCTAAGTATCTAGGAGTGATGGATTTAAAAAATTGGGGGGACATACTTAATATTTTTTTTATCCCAGGAGAATTATCATGTTTCTTTTTATTAAGAAATTATACTTTCAGTTTATATTTCTTTCTAAATATTTAATTTTAGAGGTTAAAAATTAATGAAACTCTCTTATTTCATCTTAACTCATACCCTTTGATCACTGGGAAAATGTATTTAAAGTCTTTCATTCACAGAACATTTTTTAAAATGTTTCCCAGAAACTACTGATATTTCATGAGACTTGTTAATTTTAGCCACCTCTTGATACTGAACTGTGGACATATCTGATTTCTAAAAACTATTAAATAAAATTCTATTCTATTGTAATAGGAGATTGTACTTTTAAAAATTCCTACAAGGCTAAAAAATAACAAATCAAGGTCTTTAACTCAGATAATTTCATTGAACTATAACTATATTAAAAAGAAATAAAGAGAAGGGTAATTTGGCTTTTTAAATGCTGTATAAAACAAAAACTTAGTTTAATAAACAAATGTCCTTATGAAGTACATTTAAAATAGAAAATGGTAAATCCAATTTGAGTCTTTGTTATTCAGTTTGCTTTGATGGGAGGATAATTTGTTTTTTCACAGTCATTATGATGCCAAGCTCAGCAATGAAGAACGAACAAATCCATATGACTGAAACACAAGTTACCTGCGTGCTGATCTCAGCTATTTAGACTCTAAGCTGCAAGAGGGAGAGATGATGCCTCCTTAATCTTACATCTCCCCATCTGACTCTCATATAACAGGTGCCCAGTGTAAGTTTCTGTACCATTTACAAACCTTGTTACCTTCTGTTCATTTAACATCTTATACTATCTAGTAAATATATATTAAGATGCTTACCAATGGCATCTGAAAACAAATAAACAAACCCAAACACTCAGAGAGAGAAAAAAAGAGACTATGAAGAGAAATATCAGGGAAGGGAAAAAGAGAGTGTCAAGGGTTGGGAAGACATAATGTTTTGTTTTTTTTTTTTGTACCGGGGATTGAACTCAGGTCCTTGTGCATGCGCAGAAGGTGGCGAAACCACTGAGCTAAATCCCCGGCCCGAGAAGACATAATTTTTAAAGAATTTGATTAGAAATAATGTCACTGATATTTGATCCAAGTCCGGAAAAAAGCAATTGTGAGAATCATGTGGCTATTGGATGTAACCAGAGAATGACAATTTAAAAAAAGACAGGAAGCAGGCAGATCACTGCTGTGAACTGTGCCCTGTCTACACTTATTTCATTTTTCTTTCTTTCTTTCTTTCTTTCTTTCTTTCTTTCTTTCTTTCTTTCTTTCTTCCTTCCTTCCTTCCTTCCTTCCTTCCTTCCTTTCCTCCTCCTCCTCCTCCTCCTCCTCCTCCTCCTCCCCCTCCTCCTCCTCCTCCTCCTCCTCCTCCTCTTCTTCTTCTTTTTGTACCAGGAATCAAACTCAGGATCTTGTGCTTGCCAGGCAGGCGCTAAATCCCCAGCCCAGGCAACACCTATTTCTGTCTGGGTTTTCTACCTGGACTAGAGATGTTCTGGTTCCCACCAGAAGGGAGAGGGCCTGGAGCATCTCCAGTCCAAGTGGGCTCCTCTCTCTGGTGAGAGAGAAGTCTGGGGTCTGGGTAGCAAAGGTATGTGGCAGTATGTGCCTCTAATAGTGGAACCAGTGGTCTTGGCCAGACAAGCCACCATACTAACACTCCCCTGATATAGTCACAAATTCTGAAGGAGCTAGAGAGCAATTTTTCCCTCTAGTTTACCTAAATCATCCTTTCCAGAGAATCCATAAGTGGGAAGATGGTTTCTTCTTAGTTCTCGAAGGTTGTTTTGTTGGTATCTTATGCTAAGGGAAGATCTCAGGTAATAAAAATTCTTCAGACAACATTTCCCCTCCAGTTAGAAGAAAACTATTGTTCATATCCTCAAGTTACCTAATTCCCCAAACTCCTAATTCCATTAGGGAGTTTATGGAATTTGCTTCCTACCAAAGCAAATTCCTGAATATATCAAATCTCATATCTTGCCAATTTAATGGATTCCTAATAATTTTTAAATAGCATATGTCATTTTAATACTTTATACAACTGGAAGGTATAAATTGTAGTATCTTTTTTTAAAAAACAAATTCATAACAATTATTCTACTTTTACTTTATATTACAGTTTTACTTTTGGACAAAATTATGAGTCTATTGACTGAGTTCTTAAAATATTCAATTAAGTACAAAAAATGTATTAGAAAAATTTGCTTTGTCCTTTTTTCCTCTGGACAATTCCTGAGTTTTTTATTACTTACTATTAAAGGACTTAATTTATTTTTCATGGCCCATCACCAATATCCGAGATAGTATCCAGTTTCTTAATTCTGATCTCTGCCTTGAATAACTTCCAAACTAAATAAAATGAAAATGTCTTAGCCAGTTTGTGTTTATACACGGTGGCAAAGTTTACTTTGAGCAACATGGATCACTGCTCTGGGAAGACTTCTGAGCCCCTCTGTGGGCTACTTCTGAGAACTTCCCATGCCCCCATGCAGAAGGCTTGGATGAAACATGAGTTCTTGAGGCTGAGCAAAGCAGGGTGCTGCAAATACAAAGGAGGCTAAGTAAGTCTCGGTTCCATATTTAATGGTCTTTGCTGGAACAGGCTCTTACACCATAATGTCACTGTGTCTCTAGAGTCCAAAAGTTTGCTTTTATCAGTGGATTTAAAAAGAGGAATGAGTCATTATATGCCACTCATTGTGTCATTAGTGTGCATGACTGCATTGTGCAAGGTGATTCTAATGCATCAGTTGCAAAAAGGACAGTGCAATGAAATACTTCAAAAACATCCTGAATCACAGTCTCCTCCTTGTAAGAATATGTGAGAGAGAGACTAGCCTGGAACATGCTGTTTGGGCCATCTATGAGAACAGAACTCCTAGAAGGGCAGATGATACTCTTTCTTCATTTCCCGTACACATCAGTGTTGTCTAGTATCTTCCTACATGCTTGGTACATAGTGAACATTCAGAAAAGATTTCACCAATGAATGGATGGACCATTGTATTTTGTAGACTTAATTGGGCTAAAATATGTAAGAAACCACTATTTGACTTAATATCTAGACATCATTCTACCAATATTTTCCAATAGTTCTATTTTTCCAGATCTTATTTCCCTTTTGGTCCAATTACTTTTTGAAAATCTCCTTTTTCTCCATGCTCTTATAATTTTTTAAAAAACATATTCTTTTTTAGATTATTTCAAAACATTCCTCTGAGTCCCAAACCTGTCTATCTTGTATGACTCAATGTGATTTAACATAACTAAAACATCAGAGCACATGGAGCCTTCAGAATTCAGGTGAAAGGGGGTTGAAGCAGATTCACTCAAGCAGAGATACTAAACCTCAGAGGACCATTTAACATAAGTGTTCCAGGGCTGATATTTAGCTCCAGCTGGGAGGAGTTGAGAGTTATAGGCAAATGTCCAAGTTATCATCTTTACTAAATTGTTTGGCAAAGTTCTTCCAAAACAATCCAAGACAAAAATCTGGTCTTGAGTGACTAGTGATTTTTGTCAACAAGTTCAATCTTTTCTGCCCTCCTCATCCTCCTATGAACCCAAAAGGGCAACAGTTAACATGTCAGGATCAATGTTTTGCCCCTGTGATTACTTGTCTCCTGGGTGAATTCATTTGGTTTTAATCTAGTACATCAAGTAGTTACTTAGATTAAGTTCTACTAATTCTTTTTCCCCACTCTTTTTAAAATGGGTTATACAGATTAATGGGCTTTATTGTGGCAGATTAGTACATGCATATATTGATCATTTTCACCCCACTACCACCATGCCCTCCCCTCCCCCCATTTTCCCATTTTGGAGAGGGTTTTAATGCATATATTTTTCACATATCCATTCCCCCATACCTGCTCTTACACTCCATTCCCCTCTCTTTTATTCTTTTCCTCTTATCTAATAAGTCTCCATTCTACTTTCTTGTCATCTTTTTTAGCTTCAAACTATTAGGGAGAATATGTGGCATTCATCTGAGTATGGCTTATTTTGCTCAACATGATGGTCTCCAGATCCATCCATTTTTCCTGAAAATGATAGAATTTTATTCTTTCTTATGGCTGAATAATACTGGATTGGATATACATACCACATTTCTTTATTGATTCATCTGTTGATGAGTACCTGTATCTTGATTCTATGTCTTGGCTATGTGGTTTGTGTTATCTCTGTGGTATGCTGACATTAAATGCTTTCAGTATACACCAAGGAGTGTAATAGCTAGATCAAATGGTAACTCTATTTTTAGCTTTTAAAAGAATCTCTATACTGATTTCCATACTAATTTACATTTCCACTAGGAGTGTAGAAGGATTCCTTTCCCTCTGTATCTGTATCAGAATTTATTATCTTTTGTGTTGTTGACGATGCCCATTTGACTGGGGTGAGATGGAATTTCAGTGTAGTTTTGAGTTTTGTCTCCCTAATGGCTAAAGATGTTAAACATTTTTTCATAAACTTAGTGGCTATTTATACTTCTTTTGAGAAGTGTCTGCTCAATATATTTATTTGTCCATTTATTGATTGGGCTGTTTAATTTTTTTTTAGTTTTTTTTATATTCTAGATATTCATTCTATGTCAGAAAGTACCTGGTAAAGATTTTCTCCCATTCTATAGGCTATCTCATCATTCTCTTAGTTGTTTCCCTTGATGTGCAGAAACTTTTTAATTTAATATAGTCCCAGTTGTTGACTTTTGCTCTTATTTCCTATGCTATTGGAGTTTTGGGTTTCAAAGTTTCAACTCTTATACCTCTCTTTGATCCATTTTGTATTGGTTTTTGGACAGGGTGAGAGAGAGGGATCTAGTTTCAATCTTCTACAAGTGAACATCCAATTTTTCTAGAATCATTTGTGAGTTTGTTTTTCTCTCCAACATATATTTTTGGCTCCTTTGTCTAGAATTAGACAGTATAGTTGTGTGGTTTTCTTTCTGTGTCCTTTATTCTGTTCCATTGTTCTAAATGTCTGTTTTTGTGCACTCCCATGGCTTTGTAGTATAATTATGGCTTTGTAGTATAATTTGACATCAGTTATTTTAATGCCTCCAGCTTTGCTCTTTTTGCTTAGGATTGCTTTAGCTATTCTGGGTCTTTTCTGCTTCTATATGAATTCTAAGGTTTTTTTCCTAGTTCTGTGAAGAATGTCATTGGTATCATAATGGGAAGTGCATCAAATCTGCAGATAATTTTTGGTAATATGGTCTTTTGACAATATTAGTTCTGCTAACCCATGAACATGGGAGGTCTTTCCATCTTCTGGTGTCTTCTTCAATTTCTTTCTTCAGTGTTCTGAAATTTTCATTGTAGAGGTCTTTTACTTCCTAGATTAGATTAATCCCTAGGTATTTTATTTTATTTGAAGCTATTATGTTGTTTTCCTGATTTTTTTCTCAGCTTGTCCATTATTAGTGTACAGTAAAGCTATTGATTTTTTAAAATGTTGATTTTATATCCTGCTGTACTGCTGAATTCCTTTACCAGTTCTAGAAGTCTTTTGGTAGAGTCTTTAGGGTCTTTTAAATACAGACTCATATTATCTGCAAAGGTCATTTGATTTCATCCTTTCCTATTTGTATCCCTTTTATTTTACTCTTGCCTAATTACTGTAGCTACAATTTCAAGAAATATAGTGGATAAGCGTGGCAAGCGTAGACATCCTTGCCGTGTTCCTGAAAATTCTAGTAATTCTATTTGCAGAATGTAAGGGATGTCTAGATTCTAGGCCAATGCCAGAAACTTAGATGATGTGATTCTTTCCCGCAATAGGAAAATACTTTTTCTCAATAGACTGCTGCCTCATATTCAAAGAAGGGAAGAATAGAAAAAATTAACATGATAAATTAAGAAAAATATGTTTTGTGAAAAAATTATTGTCTGAGTTGGTTGTATATTGTATATGGAATATGTATTAATCTAAACAATCTGGAAAATTCCTAGTGGGGCATGGTGGTATGTGCCTGTAATTCCAGCGCTCTGAGAGGCGGAGGCAGGAGGACTGCAAATTACTAACTTAGCAAGACCCTGTATAAAAATTAAAAATAAAAAAAAAGCTGGAGATGTAGTTCTGTAAGAAAGCCCTGGATTTAATTTCTAGAACCACAAAAAGAAAGAAAGAAAGAAAAAACATTCTAGCTTCCTATTTTTCAAGTTTAGAAACATCTGTCCCCTATCCCATTAATGTTAAGCCCAAATTTGGAAGAAGAACAAATAGCTGATAACATTTAGAAATTAATTGGGGGACGGGGATTTAGCTCAGTGGTTTCGCTGCCTGCTGCGCAAGCACAAGGACCTGAGTTCAACCCCCAGTACTGTACCAAAAAAAAAAAATTAGAAATTAAAGAAATAAATTTATAGCCACATTCACTTCCTCCTGTGGACATACATGGGTAAGGTGACTATATTGTTTATCGAGTCAAATAGAATACCAGCATGTTTTATTTCAAGTGAAATAAATGAGCATAACATTTTAGAATTATAAAATTTTACATTTTAAGAATGATGTAATGAGGGTGAGGGATTTAGCTCAGTGGCACCGCGCCTGCCTGGAAATCACAAGGTCCTGAGTTCTATCCCTGGTACCAAGAAAAAAAAAGAATGATGTAATCTTCAAATTGATACACAATTTCAAAATTCACTAAACTTACCAGCTTTGGGTATTAAATGCATTACTTTATAAAATATTATATGATATGACAGAAAGCTAACATCTCATCCACTTATTCAAGATGCAGTACTAGGAAAAGAGACTGAAATAAGCATTTGGATTCTTTCTTCAAGTCTGTGTCAAATATTTACGAGGGCTGACTTATTTTTTTCCATTCTCCCTAAGTAGTTTTCTTGTACCAAACCCAGCATTGCCTTCTGATTAGAATCTTTGTCAAAGCCAACACTATGTTGGTTTCAGAACTCTGTATAAGATTCCAATCCTTCTTTGATTTGACTGCATCACTCCAGCTGAAGGACCGTAGAAAAATCAAGTGAACAGAAATGAAAAGACTTGAAGGTTTTCACTCATATAGAGTGAAAAATTGTTTGTTGGGAATTGTTCACTTGGATTCTCGTCTTAGGATGGAATGTAACATATTCCAGCTGACGCATTCAAGGCAAGAAAATACATCATGATTAATTTGACAAATGACCCTAAACCCAGCACTGCTGCTTGGGAATTTTCCCTTCGAGTGCTTTGCTTATGACAAGTTTATGTACCTAATTAAAAAAAGAAAGAAAGAAAAGAAAAGAAAAAGAAACTTGTTCAATTTGACCACAAGTGTAAGCACTTTGAAGTTTCACAATATTTTTCTTCTTTTTAAATCTGTCTCTCCCCCTTTCATTCTCTTTTAAAATACAGATTGACCATTTCAGCCATAAAATTCTTTGAACCAGAGGGAAGTGGGCTTGGATTTAAGCTGGTGCCAGGTCTCTTCTATTGCTAGTAATTTTCCTCTGTGTTGAAAGGAAGGCTTGGAGGAAAATATAATGACACTCTTCACACCTAAGAGAACAGACTCATTGCTCATGCATCAAAAGGTAAGAGCAGAGGGCCGGGGATTTAGCTCAGTGGTGCTGCGCCTGTCTCACAAGCTCAAGGTCCTGAGTTTGATCCCTGGTATTGAAAGAGAAAAAAAAGGTAAGAGCAGGACCCTATGTGCTCACACACACGCATATGCACACATGCACCCACAAATCACGGTGTAATATATATTATAGTACATATATATAAAACTTTTGCATTTTGACCATTTTTGATGGTACAATTTAGAAGCATTAAATACATTCACATTATTGGACAACCTTCATAATTATCCATTTCCAGAACTTTTTCATTTTATCAAACTGAAACTATAAACCCATTAAATAATAACTCCCCTCCCAGCTCCTGGCAACCACCATTCAATTTTCTGTCCTTTTGAATTTGACTATTCTAGGTACTTCATACAAGTGGAATTATACATGATTTGTCCTTTGGTTAAGGCTTTTTAAACTGACTATAACCAGCTCCAAGATTCACCCACATTGAAGCATTGTCATAATTACCTTCCTGTAGCTAAATATTTCATTTTATGTGCAAGTTATATAGTGTGTTTTGCTTACCCATTCATCTGTCAATGGATATTTGGATGGTTTCTCTCTTGGCTATTGTGAAAGATGCTGCTATGAACACTCATGTACAAACATCTCTTTCAGACCCCACTTTCAGTTCTTTTGTCCATCTACCTAGGAAAAGAACTGCTAGATGATACAGTGAGTCTATATCTAAGTTTTTGAAGAACTACCAAACTGTCTTCCACAGCTGCTGCGTCATTTTACATTCCTACCAGCAATCCATTAGGTTTCTAATTTTTCCACATCCTCACCAACACTTATTTTAAAAAAAAAAAAAAAGATCATCCACCATGAGACCATGATGTTAAGTGAAATCAGACACAGCAGCTTAAATATCACATAACTTCTATTATAGGGAAACTCAAAGTATAAATAATTTTTTAAAAATAAAAGACAATAAGAGAGAGGGAGCTGGATCTTTTACAAATGTGAAGGGGAACTAGAGATGGAGGAAGGGGAGAGGGAAAGGGGTATAAAAAGAATTAAGATATGTTAAGCACATTACTTACTCTCTAAGATGAATGTCAACAATATGTACTGCAAACACAAAAGTGTACATGACAGAAAAAAGAGCATCCTAAGTATTGCGTATTCACCCATGTATTTTTACCATTTGGAAAACAATACTTTGGAGGAAGAACGATAGTATTGTTTCCTCATGACCACAAGTTGTGGTTAATCTGGTAGTGTTTTTGTTCATTAATCATTCTTCTAACTTAATCCATCAACCAATCTTCCTGAAACCCCCACCTTCTAGTCCTATTTTAGTGATAAACACAACCTATGACTCTGTTCATTAAAGCTTATTTTACTTCTTGTGATGAACAAGAACTGGACATCGTCAAATGTTTTTGACAAAATATCGAGGTGGTTGAGATCAAACTGATTTTCATTTCATTGTATATGCAACTTTGACATTTCAATTTCTACTTTACTCTATGAGTTTAGATGCACTCTAAATGGAAGAACGGTTTGCTATACTTACAAATCATTTTAAAGGCCCAAGCCTTAACACTCCCACCCCTTCACTGAAAAAGATCCCAAAGAGAAGGTCAATTCACCTGACCACAGACTCTCTGTTGTCTGACTTTCTTCTTTATTTTTTCCAGTATGGGGGACTGAACCTAGGGCTTTTGCATTGAGCTACATCCCCAGACCTTTTTACTGTGATTTTTTTTCATTTGCTTGTTTGTTTAGGTTTTTTTTTTTTTTTTTTGAGACAGGGTCTTCCTAAGTTACTGGAGCTGGTCTGAAACTTGCAATCCTCCTGCCTCAGTCTCCCAGAGGCTGGGAAAGGCCCTCAGCGCCATCTCTACACCCCAGGGTCAATACACATGCCTTCCTCAGGGCAGTGTACCACCTGTCAAGGAAAAGGGAAAATTCATCTTTGCTAAAAATTCAGACAGCCTAACAACAAATGTTTATTCTGTATCTCCTTTTACTTTTTTTTTTTTTGCCTAAAATACTACAAATGACAAAGTTGTATAGCTAAAACCTGGGTTAAAAGCAGAGTTAAGAAAGAATTTCTCATTCAAGTTTCAAGGTGAACTCACAGTCACCGAGTGCAAGCCCTGCAAGCCCACATCAGGAAGGACAAATACCTTACTTGTAAATGGATGGGGAGACTGCAGAACAGCTAGCCCCCACCCATTAAGTATGCTTTTTTTTTTTGGTACCCGGGATCGAACTCGGGTCCTTGCGCTTGCACAGTAGGCGGCAAAACCACTGAGCTAAATCCCGGCTGCTTAAGTATTCTTTCAAATTTAAGACAAACAAAAATTTTAAAAATTTTCCTTCTTCGTATGACAACAAAGAAATATAAGGAATTGGTTCACTCACTGAATCTTCAGAAATGAAAGAAAAAAATCATTTTTATTACTAAGCGTCAACATTATCATCATCGTCATAGGACAGCATTTATGACCTCCACCTTTTATCACTGATTTCTGCCTCTTTTCCCCTGGGAAAACCTTCCTCCTGAAAACCCTCAAAGTAGTTGAGGACAGCTTTCATGTCCTCCAAGTCTTGTTTCCACATGCATCCTGTTTCTTCACCTCCTCCCCATGTGACATGGTTTCATATTCTATTAACAACTGGGCGTGAGTAGATCCCTCCTATGAATGTACCAATTTTTTGGTTTATGTTCTTAAAGAACATAATGCGTCGGGTGTGGTAATTTTCTGTCAGTGGACTGAAATTGCTTGTTCACTTATGAAAGATGGCTTTTGTCAATACGAGTGCCTGATGTTCACTCCAGTTCTCTACTCCAGTTCTCCCTAAAGCTTTATGGTGGTCACTGGGAAATCCTTCAGGCTTCCTAATGACTGGGCTGAGTAAGACAATCTAATGATTGTTCCTCCACTCAGTATAATGGTTCTCAGCCTTTGGCCCACATATTCTATGTGGCCAATGGTCAGGGGACTTCCAGTTAAAAGAGATTACAACTGTAACTTCTTTTCATGCTGGAACCTTGGTGTGTGTGTCAAATCTGCAAAACAACACCAACCTCCTCATTAGGTAAGTGTTATTTATTCCTCCCTGGAAGGCCTGCAGCACATATACGTTCTATGACAAGTGTAATGTGTTTATGAGCGTGTACATAATAAATTATTAGAAATAATAATGTTTTCAATACTGTCCTAGTATATATAATTTGACTCCTGTCAGCCTTGGGATCTGTTAAAAATATTTAGGAGTTTGCTTACACAGTGATTTGCCAAAGCAGACTTTCAGTGATGTTTGAGGGGCCTCAGTGTGAAAATCTTGAGGACCCAGGATTGTGGAGACCCCTGAGAATAATGCAAGACTGGGAAATATTTAAGATGTCATTTCATTCATTTGGGGAAAGGCAGGTGTGAGATTTGCCTACATTTCTTACCATAAGGTCAAAGAGCCAAGAATAATACAGAAGAAAAATGAGAAACTACCCTAGAGCACAGAATTTCAATCTTCAGTCATGACAGAGCCATTTATTTATCAAGGACTCCTGTTCAAGCCTACTCCTCCATGTTTGCTTAATACTAGTCTTCACTTTGAGAACTGATATTTACTGTAGCTGGTCTCCCATATAAAACAGCTGCCGCTTCTGCGCACCCGTCCACACATCAAAGCTCTTCCTTACCCTGGTCAGGAGGGATTCTCTAACATCCTTCAGATTTAATCCCTAACACTTTCAGGAGAGGGTCTGATCTCAAGATGCATGACAGAACACTTGGATGCCACCCTTTTAAATGACAAAGTCTATGAAAGTACACTTATGGCAATAGATATATTAATGATGCTATACATCAATCCTCAAACAGACAAAACTACCTAGAAAATTACCTAGAAAGTTTGCCTTTGTGCTCTATAGTAGAGATGAAAATCGAGTACACACAGGTGTGTTTTCCTGCTAAATGGAAAAAAGTCAAGTATTCCACACTTCATACCTAGACCATTGCAATAACCTCTTAGTATAGTTGCCTTGCCTCTAGTGTTCTCCACTCTGGCCCATCCTCCACCATGTTCCCCAGAAGCACTGTAGCCATCCCTTCTCATTATTGTGAGAAAGTTCCTTAGGCTTTCTGGGCTCTCTAGAGGCCAGTTCCAATCTCCCACAGCTTTCTTAATAAACTTTCCCTTCAACCACTTTGGCCCTTTGTAGGTATTTTAGTCACGTTGCTGAGACATAGTACCCAACACCCACAACTAAAAGGAGGACAGGTTTATTTTGGCTAGTGGTTTTTAGAGGTTTCAGTCCCTGATTGCTGCTTCTGAGGCAGAAACAGAATCACAGAAAGGCCTGGGAAAAAGCTGCGCACATTACGGTAGCCGGAAGCAGAGAGAAGGGAGAAACCAGGAAGGAGGTATTCCCTTCCAGGTCTCACTCCCACTCACCTACCTCTAACCACACCAAACCTCTTAACAGAATACGCAGCTGCTGACCTCATTAGTAGATGAATCCACTGGCAAGTATAACACCCTCATGATTGATTCACCTATGAAGTCTCTCCTTAGAGCACATGAGAATTTTGATGGACATTCTGGATCTAAACCATAGCAGGAGGTTTTCAAATGCAGCTTCATCTTCCTATCTCCATGCCTACCAGCACAAGTATAAGTATATTCTCTTTCTTGGTCTATGTTCTCCCTTACCTTCAAGGTCCAGCTGCTTTCTCAAAACGTTCCTCACCTCTTAATACTATCACACTGAGGTTCCAACATATGAATTTTGGAGAGACATACACATTCAAACCGTGGTATATGGGCACTGCCAAAAGTCAGGCTTTGATTCTTGGCGTCCTTCCTCTTGTACCCCAGATTGTTTTCAATCCCCAACCATGACTTAAATCCTAAGGACCAATCCCAAACTAAAGCAACAGATGCTAATAACCCATCAGCTCCACTATCTGAAACCTCAGTTTCAAATGATCATTGCTGCTGATGAGGCTGCTGTATGCAAAAGTATGATTCTTAATAAACTTTTTGTACAATATGGAGAAGGGAATAAGATGGGACAATGTTAAGAGTACTGTAGTCCTGTATTCTATTATTCAGGAAAGCATGTGCTTTTTTGTTTCAATTTCTTCATCTGATTGAAAAGGAAAGATAACTCAGGCTTTGAATCTCTCCCTAGATTTGCCTCAAGTTTCATGAAACAATTCATGAGGAAGAGCTTTATAAATTAAAAGGGTCTCACATCATGAAGATGATACCTGACACAGCACCAACAGAAAGGGAAGGAACCCACATGGAATAAACTTATTGAGTATACAGTAATTTTATAGGCATTTCAGTCCTTATAGTTAGTAACTTTTTGAATGTCTATTGAACCAAATTTATTAAGATCTTCTCCTGAGATTTACCTCAGGGCAACTATTTCTTTCTGAACTCTTGTCCAGACACATAGAGGACTTTAAAGACATTATTTTGATACAAAAAAAACCAAATATGATTTATTAAAACAACTTCAGTATTTGTCTTGGAATAACAGACTTTACGTTAAAATAACCAAAGGACTGAGGAGGAATTTTGATTGTCAACCATTGTAGTAATATTACTATTTACTATTTTACAGGCCACTAGGGATACAGCTGAGACTCATTCTTCATTCACTGGTCTTTAAAACTTTATAAGAAAAACATGCTATTTCCTTAGTGAAGTTCTTAGTCAAAACTTTGGAGGAAAACCCTAAAGTTTAGCTGACTTGTGAATTTGCTCACCTTGGCAGATGAGTCTCAGCTTCTGTTTCATTTTTGCTCCTTAGCAGCTCTTGCATATTCCTGGTCCAAAAAACAAATTTGAGTTTCCTTGCTTATAAAATGGGAATAGTAACACTCTCCTCATACTAGTTGTTTGCTTATCCTTAATCCTTTTCCTCTAAAATAAGGAAGGTTAACTAGAAGATCAGAGACTGCTGACATACACACTAGAGTCCAGGAGTCTGTGCCTCACTTCTTGTGTCCTTAGAGGACCAAAGAGAGCTTAAATCTGATTCTTAAACATTCCTTGAAGAAACAACTTCAAATATTGTTCCAGATGGAACCATATCAAAGAAAGGCAAAATTGTGAAATGGGCAAAGCATGTTTTCAGTTCCTCCCCACTCCTTTTCATCCTGAGAGAACGTCCTTTCTTGGACACTCATTATCCCTTTGCTGCTCATGGGTGTTCTGGGTCAGACCTTTCTCCTCTGAAGATACCTACAGGGCTAGGCTGGGTCTCAGGTCTCAGGTCTTAATCCTCTAATCCCTCAACAGTCTTCAGCACAACTTTCTTACATATGAAGCCACTGTTAGTTCAAAGCTTAAAGAAGAACTGATAAGGTGACTTACATAGAGGTTAAGAAGGGTTTTGGAGTTGTCCCATCCGAGAGACTCTGCAGCTCTTCTTGCAGGAGATGGTAAAGCTAAGGCACCACCAAGGAGCTCTTTACTGTCTTCCTAAGCCCTGTCCTGAACATGTGTGTAAAATGATTTTTATTTGCCAAAGAGGCAAAGTGATCAACTGCCAAACATTGCTGGCTGTTGGCCTGAGATCACAGTGCTGCACCTTGACCTCACTAATTACTGCTCCAAATCTGTGACCAGAGCAGCCAGCACAGAAAAGTCTGCTGAGATCTTTACAGTAGCTTGGGAACATCCCATCAGCAGGCTTCCCAGATGACCTTTTGGGATACTTCAGTCTTCAAAAACATTTGGGAAGGAATACGCTGGTGTGGAAACACTAACAAATTGTGTAATGTTTGACTTATCTGCCTACAGGAGACACATACCGGGGCAAAAGGGTTTCTTCTGCTCTTTCTTATTCTAAGACAAGCAAAACTGAGAAAGGAGGAGGGGCCATTTCAGCACCTCAGATATTTCCAGTTGAAAACACTCAAACATTTCAGGGAGTATAATAAAACCCACACTATCAAAGCCAATGTGGAACACAGGTGCCTATCTCAAAGTGCTTCTCTCGCAGCCACAGGACTGGAAGGAGGCCAGGCCCTAGGTTCCCTCGCTGGCTTTGGCACAGGAGACAGTAAGCAGACCAGGTAAAAAGTGTAATCCTCACTGGCGCTCAGGGAAAAGACTTTCAAGTCATGGAGACAGTTGTAGAACACTGTATCAAGGTCTGCGGCAGAGACACGATGACTTTGTGAAAGGCATAGTGTACCCTGGGAGGCTGACAGATACAAACCAAAAAAAGATTTTCTGAGTACACTCAGCAGAAAGGCCTTATCATCTGTCACATTCTGGTATTTTCAGCCACACTTGCGTACAAGGATAACCACAGTGTCAACAGTATCATCCCTGGCTACAAAGGACAACAGTGACAAATCTCAGGGCCCTTTGAATTTGAAGATAGCATTGTCAACTACTGTGCATGCCAGATTTTTTATTGTCAACAGGGCTTCTCAAGTTATTTATGCCTGCAAAGACTTTTATTATTAGATCACCCTTCTCTTTTCGCTGCTTCTCTGAGGCATGTCATAATGAAAGTGAGACTGTTGTCAGCAGGAACATGTCCTACATTGCCTACTTGACCATAGGAATTGGCATTCCTAAACATGAGCATTGGACCTATCACTCTCTTAACCTTGTTCCACTTTAGCCTGTCTCTGTGATTCCCTTGGGGTCTTATCAATGGCACAAATTGCTATCTCACTCTTAATTCTGGAAACTCTGAAAATCTTCCAAAAGAATAAATCACTCTCTGAAACTTCTTAAATGCCTGGTTCCAAACTATTCCTGCAACAATTTTTGAAGAACCTGCACAAGGAGGCTATTGTATGCATATACAAATAAATGACACAATCCATTGGCTTAATACTATCTGCCAAGTTAAACTACTGCAGAGCAGCTGTGCACATTTAAAATGATGCCTGGCACAACTGGAGAGTCATAAATCATCAGCTGTATACTTTCATCCAATTAAGAGAGTAAAATAAGAAAGAATCCACAAACCGAGGAGTGTCTAAGGACATGGATGAAATCGTCATTCCTCTCTGAGTGCAAAAATAAATATAAATAGATCATCGTTTTGCTAATGTTAAAACTATAATTTCTTTTTGAGGGATTCAACTTTTACAGCAGCATAAACTCTCATTCTCAGGAGGGTTATTTCAGGCTCACTGCTTTGTCTTTCTATTAACAACAGTGTAAAACAGAAGTGGTGATGCACCTTAAAAAGCAATTGTTCTTAAAAAGAAGTAGGTGGGTAAATCAAGATTCCAAGACTTTCCTGAGAAAATTACAGCCAGGTTATAGGTTTAGGGTGCTGTGTCTGTGCAGCTAATCCTTTTGTCCTGGTTTCTTCATCCATAGCAGATGGTGGAGCCGACAGATCCTTCTATCCAGCTTCACTGGCCTCCGGCAGGTAAGCTTGGCTAGAGGAGCAGGCCACACTAAAGTGAAGAGAAATAACATTGTGATAAGTTTGGTCCCTGTAAGGTAGGGTGGCCAAACATTCTGATTTGTTTGGAGATGAGGGAATTTCCAGGATGCAGGAGTTCTAGGGCAAAGAAAGAAAGAAAGAAAGAAAGAAAGAAAGAAAGAAAGAAAGAAAGAAAGAAAGAAAGAAAGAAAGAAAGAAAGAAAGAAAGTCCCAAGTAACCAAGATGGCAACCAGGTCAAATCGAATAGGAGACCAAGTTTTGGGTTATTCAGGAAATCTGAATTATCCTAAACAAACTGATAATTCTCAGCTTCTCTTTAGCTGAATGACATTTCAATCTTAGCAATCCAGGCCACAGCCACCATTATGTAGATTTCATAGATGACCCAACTAATGACTATTTACTGAGCCTTTGCTATGTGCTTATTCCAGCCAAGAGGACTCACATTAAAAAATAATTAGGAGGACCAGAGATTTAGCTCAGTGGCACCGCCCCTGCCTTGCAAGCGCAAGGTCTTGAGTTCGATCCCCCATACCACACACACACACACACACACACACAAAGATTAGGAAATCCTCTGTTAACTAGAAAGAAATATGTGACTACTTCTTGTTAGACTCAAAACTACCACTTTTGGCTACTTTTCTAAGCTGATGCTTCAATGTGCTCTCTTATGCATAGAGGCATATCTATCAGCAAAAATAAATATTAAATGGCTATGAGACTATGGAAAAATATTCTGCAAACTGCAATCCCATCTGCTCTACAGGGCTCTTCAGAACACTGAGTTTGAAGTTGAGGTAATGACTTCCATTTTCTCATGAGTTTCATGAAGTGAGAACTAGATGTGAAGCAGTTGTAGTAGTTTGAATGACAGAGAAAGATTCTATATCAGGGGTTGGAGGGGTAACTCAGTGGTAGGGTGCATGCTAATCATATGAAAACACTGAGTTTGATCCCCAGCACAGAGGGAGAGGAATAGGAAGAGGGAGAGGGAGGGAGGGAAGGAGGGAAGGAGGGAAGGAGAGAGAGAAAGAGAAGGAAAGGAAGAAGAGGAAGAAAGAAAGAAGAAAGAAAGAAAGAAAGAAAGAAAGAAAGAAAGAAAGAAAGAAAGAAAGAAAGAAAGAAAGAAAGGTGGGAGGGAAGGAAAGAAGGAGCAAATGAAGGAAGGAAAGAGGAAGGAGGGAAGGAAAGAGGGAAAGGTCCTCCAACATCTGTTTCACTGCCAATCACAGTTGTCTCTGGCCCATGACTCTCAAGCTATTCAATTAGCAGGAATCTGTAAGAGGCACATCTGAGCCATGGTTGTTCCTACAAAGTTGCACATCATCACTCTCAGCCTATAATTTTTTTTTTTTTTTTTTTTACAGTACCGGGGATTGAGTTTAGGACCTTGCACTTGTAAGGCAGGCATGTCGCCACTGAGCTAAATCCCCAGCCCTCAGCCTATAATCTTGATGGAAATCATGGTAGAAATAAAGCAGCGTGGAGAGATCTCAAGATGAAATGCTGAATGTCAGTGGTGATGAATCAAAACTTCAGGAATTAAATACATTTTAAAGACCCGGACAGGCCTGGAACCAGAGTCCAGCTCTCAGGCCATTTAAGATAAGAAGTAATCCTTCTGTTCAATAATATTTAAAGCTTTTTATTCAACTTAGCAACTAACTTTTGAGTAACTATTGTGTGCCAGAAGTTGAAATATGTGTGGGGAATAGGTCTGTAAACAAGGTCGATGTGATTTCTTTTCCCAAGAATTTTATGGTGTGTCATGTGTTACTTGTGTTTTCTTTCTCTAAGACTTTTCGAGGATGGGACTAATATTATACTTATCTTCTTAATCTCTTCACACTTAGCACAGAGGTTTACACATGGTTACTATTCCAAAAGTTCGAGGAATGACTGACTTACTGTATAAAGTCAGCTCTAAGCCTAATGCTGTGATCTTTTTATACT